>NW_011367037.1:0-2705 GCF_000735185.1 Notothenia coriiceps
CATCACTGAGTGATCTGAACTTGCGACAGGGGAAGCAAAGACAGACATCACAACACGTACCTTTACGTAGCTTCTAGGGAGATCGTCTCACCGTAGCTGTTAATCTGATCAAAAGACGTGTTCAATGGCATTAAAACGAGAAAAAACGTGGCTGAATCGGTTAATCCATAGGTTGATAAAGTTTCTGGGCAATAATTGGAATTATTTATAATCCATAATTCCATTGTTATGTAAAAATCGCAGAGCAAAAGTTAGCTGCTAATGGTAGCCACCAGAGTGGCTGCTGCTTCCGGTCTTGGCTATGCGGCAGTATAATACACACACATAACCAAATAAGGACTATGTTGGAGTTCCCCTCGATTCCATTGGCTCTGACGGTTAGAAAGAGATGTCACATGTCAAAATCTAGCAGGGGGAGCCAGAGATATGAAAAATCCACCCAAATGGCCCCAGAAGAGGTTTTTTTTTGCTAAATCTGTCTAAAAATGTCAAATATCACTTGTTTTGCATCAATCTTTATACAGGGTACTTATTATATGTTGTACTTTGGATTCCTAAAGCTTTTAGTCTACTAACCCATCATCCAAGGTTAGTTTTCACTATAAGTACAAAATAAATTTTGGACGGACACTATAATTTACAGTTTTTTACCATGTTCAATCTGAATTTTCTTTAAAATAAAAATATCTATATTGAATCTGACTTTTCTACATCCAACTGACAGGTTTATCATTACTTTGAGAAAAAAGATTATTAATTTAACCCTTTTAGAAGGGAAGACATGGTCATTTGTTCCGGGAATGTCATTTTCGAGCCTGAAACCTGAAAAACAGGCTCGGGGTTTAACAGGCAACAACACAGATGGCAACTGTCTCTGGTTTTCCCATCAGGCACTTCAGCACAGAGACTTTGTTCTGTGACTGTCAGCTAAAGTGGCTGCTTCTCTGGGCTCGAAGCAACTCGCTGAAGATCGGCAACGACACGGTGTGTGTGTTCCCCACACACCTCCACGGACTGGAGTTTCGCAACCTTCGTGAGCAGCAGCTCAGATGTGGTGAGGACATACAACAACTTTTTGTACGTTATAAATACAACATCTGGGTAATCGCTGCCTTTTGCTGTTCAGTGTGAATGCCCTTTAATGGAAGTAAGTACTTATGGGATGGGAATTGAGACACGGCACAGCTGTAGGGTTAGCCTTGTGGCTAATACTAATGTCACAAATCTAAAATCATTGGCAAATATATACAGTATTTCCCTGGGCAGCTTGTCCAAAGCAGAAGCATCTTACCAAAACTCAAGTTTGACCCAAAAGAGATAGGACTTTAATTTAAGAGAAGAAAACGGAACTATTGTACACATTGCACGACATACAAGAATAAGACCGAGATTAACAGTAAACCAGGATTTACAGATATAAATATAATCTTAACTAATGAGGGGATAAAATGCTGGTGTGCAGGAGGTCAAGTGGTTACATGGCTGATCCAAAAGGCGGTTAAACCATGGATGTATAATAAGAACTGGATACAGCGTGGGAGGCGGGCCTCATTCATAGGTTACAGACTTAGGCGGCGCGTGAGGCTCAGGTTTGGGAAGGCTAAATAACTTTTTTTTACCTGACGCTGCCCGCCTCCGGCGTCTATAGAAAAGAGATCAACTCAGTGTAAGCACCGCCTGCTGACCAATCAGAGCTCAGTGTGCAGAGTTTAAATCTATCAAGTCATGTTACAGGATAAAGGAAATACAGTTTAAACTGCCGTAGCCTATGCAGAGAACACGCCGACGTGTCACACTTATCATTCATATCACATCATCCATCAGATCATCGACCATATAATATCACAATATTTCCTTATCTGAGTCAGCTTCTCGAGCCGTATCTGGCAACACATCCTCACTCCCAGGTCGGCCTATGTTGACGTTATGTCAAGTCCCCTGTGTCTGCTTTTTCCAACGCAAGGGGGCGGCCCTTAGCGTACATTTTCAACTTTCCGGGATGTCCATAGGCTTCTATATAGCTCCCTAAACGTATGTTGTAGACGACTTGAGATCGCGAGCGAATGCTACACGCAGATCCATTCTCACAGCGTTTATCAACCTTTTTCTAACTCAATATCAAGCCACACTTATTGTTTTTACTTCTTTATTTTAATTGAATAATGTAGGAATTTTGTTGCTGTCAGTTATGGGGAGAGTAGGGTCTCAGAATACTGAAATCTGTATTGTTTCTGCGTTTTTTCCTTCTAATTTTGTTTGATTAATAAACACAAGTTGGAGTCCGTCAGGACCGAGGGTCGGAGCAGCTCATAGTAGCCTGTTGCTTTAGAGAATTTTACATCCGGAAGTAAGTATTCTCTCCGCTTCGCTAGAACAGCCAGGCAACGCAATCATTTACACACTCGTCAACTACAACCCTAATTATATTTAAAAACCTTTTAGAAGGCCTCACGAAATACTTTAATGTAAATTTAAATTTAAATGTGAAGGGATGTGTGTACTGTGGTGATTACATTATTCACCCACGGATCTATGGGTTGGGGTATTGTTCCGCACGGACATTTTTGTTTACCGGACTTCCTGTTTATGTGAAATACGAAAACATTTTTTTAAAATAAAATGATTACTTTATTCCAAGTTTGCTTGTATTTTTCTCTTTGGAGGTCATCACACAACGGCATTGTAATACACGGTTCGGCTGCATT
>NW_011367038.1:0-2783 GCF_000735185.1 Notothenia coriiceps
TCACGCCAGACATACGTCAGTAAATACCCCACTGGTGAATAAAAAAATGGCGGTTGCTAACAAGTGTCTAAGTGAGACGACTAAACGTCATCACGCCTAGGGCTGAACGATTTGTGGCAATAATCGATTTGCGATATTTGTTTTTAAGCGACCCAGCGGAAGCTTATTGTAAAATGCGGCCATATCTCCGGCTAGGAAGATCGTATCAACGTGCTCCCGTCTCAGCACCCCCGCAGCCCGAGCTACGAGTGAAAGAACTAAACTTACATGAAACTTCTGTTGGGTTGCTTTAAAGTCAAGCTTCAGTTTAAGATTCACCCTGTAATAGAAACATGTGATGGAGCATTACTAACCTGACTCAGATGATTTCACCAAACCATCTAGGAGAGCTCCATTGGAAGCCATTTGGAAAAGTATTTCAAAAAGACTTGGCAGGTGATTGGATCAATCTGTCTATCACCTTCTATCATGGGCCACTTCTGATTGGTTAACCATGGCTGGTACATGTGGAGCACAGCACTTCTGATTGGTGTGGATGACTGACACACAAGAAGAACAAAAAACAAAGTAAAAAAAAAAAGTTTAAAAGAATTCGCAGGCTTTGCGATTTGATAATCGCATTATTTAAAATTGTGATTTCGATTTAAAATCGATTAATCGTTCAGCCCTACCGCTTGTATCCGCAATCTCGTTATTTCGGTCATGACCATCAGTCGTTTTTAATTGGATATCATTTTCTGTCTAATTTGTACCTTTTACTGGTACGATATACAAGTTTCCTTGAATGGGACATTGCTAAACACATCACATTTCATTTAGCTGACTTGTATCTGAAGTGAGAATCCTGCAAGTGCTTTACTTCGAATACGACACATCTTTACCAGTGCTACAGAAAAGTCTTTCATAATTAGAATCAGAATCAAATTTATTGCCAGGTACATTTACACATACAAGGAATTTGCTTTGGTATCTGGTGGTGCGAGCCTAAACAATCTAATCAAATCAGTTGTTGAGTAGGTACATACTGTATATAAGGATAATACAAAATAAGTTTATTTAAGAAACCATTTAGCATTAAACAAGGATGCTAAAGACACATTGAAATGTAACTATACAAATAACCTTAAAAGCTAAACAACTTTTAACGTTATTTGTATGGTTACATTGAAATGACATGGGGAAACAGGTGGGTTTCCAGACTTCCAGGGAAGTATGTGTAGTCTTTCCGCAGTCTGATATAATCGGGGAGCTCGACCCACCATCTTGGAGCCAGGATAGCAACAGCTGGTTTTGTGGAGCTGTACCTGAGTCCTGGAGCAGGGAGTAATGAGCCGATTAACAGGAACACATTAGAAGAAGAGACATTAACTGTCTTACCTTCCTGTTGCTGGGCATGGACGCTAATGGCATTTTCTTCTCGGGACATTTGTTGACTTTGAGAGGGATTTTTACCACAGCCAGAGTATTTCTGAAACCCAGGTCTGAAGGCCATTAGCCTGTGCTCGCACATTTAATAAGGAACACACTTTACCTTCTGCTTGTGTACAGCGTCTGAAAGCAGCCGCCCTTTTCTCTGATATGCTGTAATTTGCAATCTTTATATTGCTTTGACAGACTTCCTTTGTAAATGAATAGCGTGTGTGCATTCTGCATGCAGCGGGTTTATTTGCAGAGTCTCAGCAGCGCACCCCTGTTACCCATGCAAAGCAAAAAAAAAAAAAATGCCAATTTGGCTTCTCTGAAATCCTCCTTCTTCAGGGACTCTACATCTGAGAGTCTGGGCCTGCTTTCTCCTCCTTTTATCATCAGTCTCTTTTCTTATATCGCCTTGCATTCCCTCCTTGCTATCGCTCTTTGTTGTTAATTTTTTTCTCTATACTTCAACATGTTCGGATATTTCCTCTGCGTTTCCCTGTCCCTGGTTTTTGTCTCTCTGGGGGGGGTTCAGGATCAGAGAGGCGTTTTGGTGCCGGGCTGCTTCAATCCCTCACGTTAATAAAAAGGATGGTTGGAAGCACAGTGGGAGAACTAGTTTGCTATCGTTGGTAAAGAGTCTCTATACGTTTGTGGTTGCACTCGTATAAAATATTTTAACACCTGGAGATTTATTCGAGAATTTTAAAATGACCTTCCCGTAGTTTAGTGAAAACAGAGGTAATAGAAACTCACTAAATTGGCACCCAAAAGCAAACCTACCTGCAAAAATACACATTATTAGTTGAAAGGCAATTCCTCAGTCTGGTAAACTGTGATTCAGCTTTCAAACACGAGGGACTTCTTACTAACCTAAGTGCTGCTCTACTCAACATTTTGGCGGTGTTACAGTTTAAAAGGTCCCCGCGACACACTGCCCAATCCATAACGCCTCTTCAGCGAGGCTTTTACCTCCCTGCATGGCTTCGGTGTTTCATTTGTGGCTTGTCAAAACCTATTTAACATGATTTGAGGCTACTTACTAAATAATGGAAATGCTATCAACCATTATTACAGAGTGCTGAAGTGCCTTACAGTACAGTTTAGCAAATGGCATCGACTGCTGGATCCTGTGGGACGAGTAGTTTTTCAGCAACACAATATTATTCATTTACAAACGTTTTTTTAGGCATGGTTTTAAATGAAAGACACTTCATTTAAACAGCATCAAAAAGTAATGATATGTATAATGTCAACTTTTAAATGTGGTGATACTGTGTTTAATGTGCCACTGTTTTTTTGTGCATTATTACAAATAGTTTGATCACATTTAGAAAACAACAGAAGGAGAAATTATCATTTTACCAAAT
>NW_011367039.1:0-1695 GCF_000735185.1 Notothenia coriiceps
GGTTTTATCAACATTTAAAAGAAGCTTTAGTTCAGAGAGCTGAGTCTGAATTATGTTAAAAACAGCCTGTAATTTAACAACAGCCTCCTGAATGGAGTACATTACAGTACATCAAGGTATCGTCCGCATAAAAATGTTTTGTCTCAAGTGGTAAATAGAAGTCTGACAGTCAGAAGGTCATTGGATGAGAACAAGCCAATATGGACCGTCCTTTTCCAAAATGATCCTGTTATACAGAGTAGAGCCACCATAACCCCTTCATTCAATTAGGTCAATTTAACTGTCTTTGGCTATTTTCTGCTGTAACAATGTACCTTTCCCCTCTGTTGGACTAATAAAGGTATTCTGATTCTGAACTGCATCACTGTGAAATTGGGTGATGGGATTCGTCTGAACCGAACACGACAGGAGGGTTAAAGCTATTTGTTAATGACACATGTGTTTAAAATTCTCAGAGGAATTGACTGTACATGTGTCACATACGTATGTTAACATATCCACACAAAGTTATTGAATATTTGTATGTATTTTTACACATCTAAGGACATGTGGGGTTCCCCAAGGCTCCATCCTGGGGCTTCTTCTTTTTACAGTATATATATATAGCTCTTTATTTTAAGTAAAATATTATCGTGATGCATCTTGTGTTTGAATTGGGTTCTGAAGTAATAATGTGTGGATTTGATGGGGACGAAAGATGGGCTACTGGAGCATGGTGTGGTACGAACCTTCAGGTAGTGATTGAAACCTACCTACAGTATTTATATGAATGATTCAAAAAGAATGAATGTTGCACTAAAGAGTACAAACAGTTCCTCCCACTCACCACTAGATGTCAGTCTCTCCTCATTCTTCACCTCTTTACTGCTGGACATTATTACACACAGTGTGCTTTGAGGAAACAATGCATGATGTCTGTGAGCATTCAAAAACTCATCATAAAAAGGGTTTTAAAATCAGAAACATTAACTATTAGAGGCTAATGTTCAAGTGAGAAAGTGAGAACATTTAGCTTGGTTTGTTTTTGTTGGTTGAAAGGAATTTGAAACTAAAAAGTGAAACTAGTTTCAGAACATAAAGAAGAGTCACTGTTGAGACCAGTTCAAACCGGTCCAAGCTGGAACCCAGTGTGTGAAACACGGACTTCATGTTAAGATTATTAGTTATTATAAAAACGATATCATAATTACTGTTGATACCTGAAGTACATTTATCAGATAATACTTATATATTATTATGAAATGGGTCAGTGAGTATAATGAGTACGTTTTTGTACTTTAAGTATATTTTGGTGCTACTACTTTTGTACTTTTACTTAACACTTTACTCTTGTTGGGGAAATCCTGAATGTCCTCTTCCAACATGAGAGCAACATGCTAACAAAGGTATCAACTGTAGCTGTGAACATGACAGGATGTGTGATTACCTAGAAGAGCATCAGGACTGTTTGAGGCATATGATAGCTCTGTGATTAACATGATGATTCAGCCTCTATGGAGAGAGACATATGACAAGCATGCTCATTTCTGACGTGGAGCTAATCTGAAGTAAACATTGAATACTGCTTTCTATTCCTCCATCTTGTGACTGTGGAACTCCCTCTCTTGGATATCAGCATGTGAAGGACACTGTTCAGGAACTAGTTGATGCTCTGTATGTGATGACTACTTCCATTCTGGAGAGGATCACAGATAC
>NW_011367040.1:0-4368 GCF_000735185.1 Notothenia coriiceps
CTTAGCGGTGGCGACGTGAAGTCATGTGACCATGCTGTAGTTCCTTTATAGCCCAACATTAGCCGCCTTTAGCTTAGCGGTGGTGACGTGAAGTCATGTGACCGTGCTGTAGTTCCTTTATAGCCTAACATTAGCCGCCTTTAGCTTAGCGGTGGTGACGTGAAGTCATGTGACCGTGCTGTAGTTCCTTTATAGCCCAACATTAGCCACCTTTAGCTTAGCGGTGGTGACGTGAAGTCATGTGACCGTGCTGTAGTTCCTTTATAGCCAACATTAGCCGCCTTTAGCTTAGCGGTGGTGACGTGAAGTCATGTGACCGTGCTGTAGTTCCTTTATAGCCAACATTAGCCGCCTTTAGCTTAGCGGTGGTGACGTGAAGTCATTTGGCCGTGCTGTAGTTCCTTTATTATTTAGTAGTCTTTACCTGGATGCTGTGATACACACGTCTGTCAGTATAGTATGACATTTTTTCTGATGGTCCTACCTGTCACCTCGGTCTGGAAGTTCATTTGACCGACGGGGGCGTTTTCGGAAACCATGAGGTCGCCCTGCGGTGAGTTTACCGTCACAAACAGCCGGTGATCGATGGCTATCCCCGTCACCCACTGCACCTGAGAGCACATATTAAACAAGTCCAAGAGTTGTATTCAGAGCCTTTGAAGTACAAGTACAAATACAGCAATGTGGACTTTTTTGCACAAAACCTTCGAATCTTGGAGTATTTCCACTTTATGCTATACAATTATTCCACTTTTACTCCACCAGGTTGTTGACATCCTAATACACAAGTTACAACACTTAAAGTACATTGTTATGCTAATCCTTTTGTATTTCACCTTGAATTACTTTTTACTTTTTGACACGTTATCAGTATTTCTGCCGGTATGGGAACACTGATCCTGATCACATGTTTCAAAGTCAAACGGGTTCACCTTGACAGTCAGAGTGATAAGCCTGGAGATATTCAGATATTAAACTAAAATACAAATACCACAAGTAAATGTTACATTAAAAGTCCTGCATTCGGTCTCTTAAGTACAATTACAATGTGTCAGCATCCAAATGTACTTAAAGTAAAAGTACATACAGTAATTTGCACTAGAGTAAATGTACCAAGTTCAGTTATTATGCTCCAAATATCTGGAACAAACTCCCAGAAATCTATCTATCACTCTATCTATCCCTCTATCTATCCATCTCTCTATCCATCTATCTGTCTATAGAGAGTTTTTCCTCAATAACCCTCTAATTAGTGCTTATTTATTGCAAGCAAGGAAGTTGTTGTACATTAGTTCAGGTCTTAATATGCTCAATATGGGCCTAATAAGGCAGCAGTACCACAAGAATAGTAATTCTCCCATAATGCCTAACAAATATGGTCTATTCTTATGTAACATGTAACATCCAACTACAAGTGTTAATTGTGTCAAAATAACTCAAAATTAGGTACTTGTTAATAAACAATAAGCTAGTAGTTTGACTCTAATATGTATGTTGTTATTTATCTTCTTTACTTGCAAAGCGCTTTGAGCACCAGGAAAAGTGCTATAAATAACATGTATTATTATTATTATTATTATTATTGTGTTAATTAACAACTAGTTGATGTTGAATAAGTGTACCTTAAGATAAAGTGTTACCGTATATTTTGTACTTTTAATGCTCAATAAATATATTTTTAAAAAACAGTCATTAGTGCAGGTTAACCGTAAAAGCTCTCACCATGTAGGACAGGTAGAAGCTTCCACTCTGGTGTGCAAAGTGCCAGAAACACTCCTCTCCTGCAGCAGCAACTTCCACAGCAAAGTCATATTTGTCGGATCCTCTGAATAACCCTCCGTCGGACTCATGGAGCGACGGCTCTGACTTCCTGCTCCAGACACTCTGAGAGATCAACGCTAACAGAAGAGCAGTGATGAACAACATGACTGCAGAAAACTGTGGAGCAGTTGCTGCGAACACTCAGATATCAGCTGAGAAAAAATAATTATTAACCACAAACACTTGATAACATATCAAAGAAATCACAATCACAGACGGTGATTATATTATGTTAGATATATTATATACAACATTGAAATGCAATATGTGCAACTGGTAAAGGAAGAGCTTATTTTAAAATACTTGCCGCTGCCTTTTATTAAATCAAATAATTATTAATATCTTATACATATCTGTAACTTTTATTTTGTATTTTATACCCATCATATTCTATTCAAGCCTTTTTGAATGCCTATTATATCGCTCTTCAACGTCTGTTTTAAGAAACAATGTTTATGGCATTTTATTATAACCGGATAGGGATGGGTACCGAGAACCGGTACTAAGTCAATACCGGTACCTGATTGGACGGTATCGGTATACCGTTAAGCCGCTGGACAAACGGTGCTGCTATCGGTATGTGTTACGTCTATTTCCTTAGTTTAACTTTAAACCATTCTGGTTGGTTGGGAACCCTCATCCCGTGTGATGTATCCGGTTTGAGACCCCTCTGATTGGCCACTGTAAATGCCACTCGTCATGTCTCTCAACAGCGCTCTTATTATTGTTGAGACTCCCGAAGGCATGGCGGACAGAGCGAAGCGATCGAAGGTCTGGGTGCACTTTAAAAAAATGTAGTGGCGATAGTGCAAGGTGCAATCTATGTACTCAATTAGTTGCTTGTAAAGGGGGTGACACAAGCAACTTAATGAAGCATTTGCAAACGAGACACTCATTGAATCTAAAACGGTGCTAGCGATACTGCTAGTGCTAATAGTGCTAGCGGGCTTCAGCCGCGCCGTGTGTAAATGTGACCTGAGCGAAGGCTCGCAGGCAGGTTAGCTGCTGCGCACGGGTAATATGTTTTTGTTTACCTGGGTGCAGTCTTGCAGGCACATCGCCTTGTCTTTTTTTAGTTTATTAACACCAAATTATTGAAAAGTATCGAAAAATACCGATAAGCAGTACCGGTACCGGTATCGATAAAATCCTAAAGATACCCATCCCTACACACAATCCACATAACGACCAGGGTCGTAACAGTTGAACTAAGGGTACAATGCACACAGGAAGTGCTAATAGCCCATTCGGCCAACTTGAAATGAAATGGTGATCCACCCACAAAATACAGTCTAAGCTTCCAAAGACAATAGCGTCAAAGTTAGTAACATGTATTTTAAGATTCACTTTGATTTGAGGGGGGCCCACAGAGTTTTCTGTAAATGAAATTGATTTCATTTGATCTTCTGCATGGTCCTCCCGAATCAAGTAAGTGAACACATATGAGGTATTAGTGATGCATACAAAGACACAGAAAGCAGAGTACGTATCAAACCATGGTACTATCATAAAAGCTATTTCAAAAACGTTTTGAAGACGATTGTAACAAATAAAAAATAAGGACAATATTTACACAAAATATGAATATGTGAGAAACTGAGTAGAGTAAAATATAATCAAATACGACAACTATTTTCAAAGTGAAGCGAGAAACTAAAGCATTGGTTTGTAAAATCTACAGAAGGCTCAACTCCTCACTGGCTTTTGAGCTCCTGCCAAATGGACTCGACTTAATCCATGAAAGCACAATGTAAGACTTACCCAAGGAATATAATTAATTATGTCATATTTTCATTAATGGCCGTCTGTTTAGGATTACAGCGTGTAATCCCTCACACTCTGTGGACCCGTCCTTGCGGTGTACACACAGAAGTTCATTCCGTCTTTCATGTGCTGCAGCTCATTAATCCAGAATCCTCCACCCACAGAACGCACATTTCCACTTTGAAAATCACCCGAGCTCGAACATGAAAGGCAACGACTTCGCTCCATTTTTCAAAAGAAACCGATTTGACAGCTCTGCCTTTCATCCGCGACTCAATCTGTGGCGATAATCCGGGGAGGCAGGAGCGCGAGCATATGTCTCCACAGCTGATGGGTGCCTTGAACAGCGTTGAGATGGAAGTAAAGTCATTATATAAATGCAAAGGTCTGGGGTGTGATTCCCGCTTGGGTCGTGAGAGGTCGAACCCCGGAAGAGACCCCAATTTATTCACAACCCGGCTTTAAGGCCAAGACAAAAAACGTGAAAGGAAACATTGGGTGAGGGTGGATTTAAGTATTTTCACTTAAAGGTCCCCCATTATCCTCCTCTTCATCAATATATCACAGGTCTCAGATATATCCAGAGCCTGTCTCTGATTGGCTGAAACACCAAGTAGATCATTGCAGCATTACCCATAATCCCCTCTGTTTCAGCCCTGTTTCCAAAGTGCTGATTCTCTGTCTGTAGAAGAGACATGAAGAAGAGGGGACACATGTTGATGTAGAAGAGACATGAAGAAGAGGGGACACATGTTGATGTAAAAGAGACATGAAGAAGAGGGG
>NW_011367041.1:0-2602 GCF_000735185.1 Notothenia coriiceps
ACAAATGAACGGTAAAACCATCCCGATTGGTGTTGCTACACCCGCCAACGACACACCTCTTCACCATGATCCTTAAAGCTTCGGGAAATCCGGGAAAAAACAAGACAAACTCGGAGATAAACACTGATACACAAAGTTGACATGCGGCTATACCAGCAATGCTACACTGTGTGATGCTGGGACGGGCTGAACTCACCAGGATTCGCGGAACCACACGTGACGTCACGACACAGCACCAAGCAGCAGCAAGTTTGAATCCAGACTTTTCTGGATACCTCTGAATTTGACCCATTTTCCCGATATTAACAAGTGATTTACAGCAAATAGGAAACGATATTCGATCTATATCACGTGTTACTGGAATAAGACCCAACAAGTTAATGCATTTTGAAACAGTTCTATGATCTTTCAGCTACAGTAAATTACGCAGGATAAGGACTTTAAAAGTTAGTGTTCTTTCAATCCATATATGCACTAATAATAGCAGACACACATGGACTTAGAGACAAACTCCAGTTATGAAAATTGAACCAACTGTGCTGTGTCCTATTGACATAGATTGAAATCCTGCAAGGGGCGAACTCAAGTGGTTGTAAAAAAAAGTCTTATTGTATAGAAGTCTAGGAAGAAATGTGGGCTTCACTCTTTTCAAGCCCCTCCCTCTCGTCCAAAAATGGCCACAGGTTAATTGTCAAACTGGAGCTTTCAAAACGGTTGTTCACAAACCAATGTGCGACATCATCGTGAATACATAACTTTTTCATTCGGAGATTATGGTGGAACACGGGAGTTATTCCATAAACGTTGGTTGACGTTTTCAACAAATCACCTCAATGCTTTTTTCACCTTTGCTTTTCAGAAATAATTTTTGATCACTTGCAATTCAGAGATCTCAACAATGCACTTGTTGGCAACAGGGTCTTCTAGGGTTATTACGTGGCTTCTGAGGGGGCTAGTTATTGCACACAAACCATTAGATTCCAAGTAAGAAAGCAAGTGTTGCAGACCTGACTTTGCCTGCCTTTGAATTCTCTCTTTATCCAAAACAAATAAAACTTTAGCGGTCACCCACAGCCACCCATAAGACCTGTGCGCATTTAAAGCTCTCCAACGCTCGCAAAAAAACACCAGGCACTGAAGCAAATGGATGTCTCAACCTGTCAACAAAGCACCAAGCTAAAGTCTAATGGCTGCCTATAAATGTCACTGTGGATGTGTCTATATTCATAGAGGTAGTTATCAGCTTTTAGACATGCTTCTGCCTAACCGCAGCACTCTCTGTCTTCTCTTCCCCGGCTGTAAGTGGTCCTGATGCGTCTATATTGATACCCACCTGTTGGCGGCCATTTCAGTCACCTCTCTCTGATGAAATATGGATGCCTGCCTCGCTCTGTTTCCCCCCCTCCTCTAAAAGTGTCCCTCATGCCTATTTATTGACGGTCCCAAGAGTTAGTATCTGGCTGTCCTCTCCCTCCACTGTTTCCCTGCTATATTAACTATGTGCATATCAGTGTGATGAAATATGAATGCGTGTCCTTTCTCTTTCTGTCACTTTCTTTTTACCACTTACCGGTTGTTTTAGCCAAGTGTCCCTCTGATGAAATATGAATGCATGTCCCCTCTCTTTCTCTCCACCACTTACCGGGTGTCTCAGCTGTGAATCTCTGTTGGATGAAATATAGATGCTTGTCCACTCTTGGAGCTGTGAATTAAAATGTGTTCTATCCATTACAGGGGGAAATTATGTCTGCCTCACTAAGTACCGCGGATTATAGGTGTTGTTTTGACTCATAGAAGTGTTTAAGCTACAAGTATAAATCATTGGATCCAATACATTTATGGTTCTAAGCACCCTCACTTGTCTCTGAAGACTCTACATTTAAAATGTCCTTTGTGACTGGCCCTTACCATTTTATTAGTATGTTCGTCTGTTGTTATTCAAGGATAGGATATTATCTGTTAAAGCATGGAGGATGATCTGATTAAGGAGATACAAGTTCAACACTCAAGGCCAGAAACATCCAGCATACACTGCTGAAAAAAAGGGACTTTAAGACTTTGTTATAACATTTTCCGTCCGTTTAACACGCCTAAAACCAAGCCTAAAACCAAGCCTAAAACCAAGCCTAAAACTAAAACCAGGCCTAAAACCAAGCCCAAAACCAGGCCTTAAACCAAGCCTAAAACCAGGCCTAAAACCAAGCCTAAAACCAGGCCTAAAACCAAGCCTAAAACCAAGCCTAAAACCAAGCCTAAAACCAAGCTTACAACCAGGCCTAAAACCAGGCCTAAAACCAAGCCTAAAACCAGGCCTAAAACCGAGCTTAAAACCAAGCCTAAAACCAAGCCTTAGAACCAAGCCTAAAACCAAGCCTAATGCCAGGCTTAAAACCAAGCCTAAAACCAAGCTTAAAACCAAGCCTAAAACCAAGCCTAAAACCAAGCCTAAAACCAAGCTTAAAACCAAGCCTAAAACCAAGCCTAAAACCAAGCCTAAAACCAAGCCTAAAACCAAGCTTAAAACTAGGCCTAAAACCGAGCTTAAAACCAAGCCTAAAACCAAGCTTAAAACCAAGCCTAAAACCAGGCCTAAAACCGAGCC
>NW_011367042.1:0-1824 GCF_000735185.1 Notothenia coriiceps
CCTCTCTCACATTTGATATCTTTATTTAACTCCTTCAGACACACACTCTCTCTCTCTCACACACACACACACACACACACACACACACACACACACACACACACACACACACACACACACACACACACACACACACACACACAACTGTCCATCACACCAATGTGAATCTAATCTTATTACAGAACTAGCGCCCGAACAGAGTTTATCTTTATATCTCAACTAAGTTAACGACTGCTAATGCTGCTCTTTCACTTAAACCTTTTTCCATCAGAGAACCAGCAGGGCATTTTCTTTTCATTGTGAAGCAGCTATAGGTAAACCATTGTTTTTCATGAGTTGACAAAGCTTGTTAAATAGGAAGTGGTCTAAACAATAAGACATTCTGCAATATTTCATAGAAATAAACAAGAAAAATTATCTCCAGTGGGCCCTCGTTTTGTCAAACAAATGGCAAGTGTTTACCTACCTTAGACCTGAGAGCCCAGTATTCCTCTGTGCCATATTCCAAGTGTTTGAAAGCAGTCAGATAGTCAAAACTGATGATCGCTGTCTGCAGACAAAGAGAGCAGAGACAAGGAAAGACCTAATGAGTAAGCAATTATACTTATTTTTTTCAAAACTACAGTATGATAGAAAATGATTGTACTGCTCTCCCATTGTTGTTGTTGTTGTTGTTGTTGTTGACATGTCAAACTCAAGGCCCGGGGGCCACTTCCAGACCGCTGTACAGTTATATCTGGGCCGCGAGAACACTTCCTAACTATCATAACTGGCCCACCTGTATAAGACTTACACCGCTGATACTCAAAGTCCCAGAATGTACTGCATCAGCCAGAGCACCAAGACATTCTAGAAAGGAAAGGAGATATTGACGCCCGACAATTCCTTGCGGCAGCAACATTTACAATGATGCACATCACGCAAATGGACGGACGTTAGTAACCTAAGCACAAGTTATTATCTGCACCTTCCTACTGCTTTATTGCACACTCATGAGACGTCAGAAGTCACCTCAAAAGAAATGTCCAAAAGAAAAAGTGGACTCTGAAAACAGGGGCTTTCAAGACAGGTGGGAGGGAGAGATACCTGTTTACTAGAATTTGCAGGAAAGCCGTTTGTCTTGTTTGTGGAGCTGGCGTGGCCGAATTCAAAGAACATAAAAAAAAGGCACTATTGCCCCTTTTCCACCAAACCGGTTTCAAGGCCGGTTCCGGGCTATAGCCTGATTAAGCTCTGGGTCTTCCTGTTTCCACTGCAGCGGATCCGGCTCTAAGTACCGAAAACCGGTTCTTAGCTGCCCCACTCGGCTACACGGCAAGAACCAAGAACCAAGAACCAAGAACCAAGAACCAAAAACCAAGAACCAATACGTCACGCTTACGTCGGAGGGGGGCGAGAATAACTTTAGCAATCCTATTGTTTTGTATTATAGCAGCTAAGTAGAATCATAAAGAAAAATATGCCGGTAAAATATGCATATAGAAAAGGGCTTATGCCACAATAGGATAGCAACAAGTAGTCAAGATAGTCAGATTAGCTTTCAGTTTTCCACCAGGCTGTCAGGAGGCTGAACTCTCTCCCCTCCCTCCACCTTCTCCCCCCTGCCCCCACTGGACTATAACCCCCCACATACACTCAGACACTAAAATCCAGCACCAGACACTTTTTACGCTGCTATGGACAACCTGGAAATAATGCACACTCTATGGACAATATTGCACTAATATTTTGCACATTCTATGGACAATCTGCACATTCTATGTACAATTTTGCACTAATGTGCATTCTCAAATATCGAAGTGACTGTTATTTTGTATATATTGA
>NW_011367043.1:0-2250 GCF_000735185.1 Notothenia coriiceps
TAGTGCTGCCGGAAGAAAGACATACAAAAAAAAACGTTATTGTCCTGTATAACAGTTTCCACATAGAAGAAGAAAATAGAAGAAAAATAGGATAAAGGTATTTATATATATATATTTATATTTATTACATTTAATTAAATATGGGCAATAAAAATCTGAAATAAATACATACATTTTTTTAAATGTAAGTAAAATGGTGCATAACAAATATGAAATAAAAAAATTGTTAAATAACATAAATAGGTATATGTACAAATGTGCAATAAAACATATATAATACAGTTAAAATATATATTAAAATATTAACACAAACACAATAAGGTTAGGTAAAAATGTGCAAATTGTACTTCAACATAACCAAAATAAATATGTATGATTGTGAAGGTTTAACTGTTTCTAAGACATAAAGATAAGAATACAAAAGTATAACATATAATAAAGAATAGGACACAAATATGTATCCAAACATAATTAAGTTCAAGTAAAAATGGGCGGTAAAAATATTAAATAAATAGATTAAAAATGTTGAAGTTTAAAATCTGCATAACAAAAATATACAAATCAATATAATGGAATAAAACAATAATTTAATAAAAATAATAGGTATATGTACAAATGTGCAATCCAAATATAAAATAATAAATGACCATTTTTGTTAATGTGAAAATGTGCAAACTGTACTTCAACATAACCAAAATAAATCTGTAAAAATGTGTGTGTTAGAATAAATACAGTGGTTTATTAATATTATTAAAATATCAGTGATGAAACCCAGATTATTGTTGTGAATGTAGAGTGGGATATAGATATAGGTAATCAATTATAAAGTGATGTGAGTATTGCACAGGTTTTAACTTACACTAAGACACAAAGAACAATAAGTATATATAATAAAGAATGACATGAAACCGAGATGTACAGTTTAGTGTAATACTATAAAAGTAAATGTGTTGAATTTAAACTTAAAGGTCACCTATCATGCTATTTTTAGGCAATAGCATATGTCTCAGATATATAAAAATATATAAAATGAAGTGATGAAGTGTTTTGCTCAAAATACGTGCGCCGGACTCTGTGCCCAATATTCGTTGTGTCCAAACGGTGGTACTGCAACTTCCGTATCAGTCCGTGACGTCACCCGGCTCAAAACAACTTTTTCCCATTGACTAACATTGGGAAAGAGACATCTGTAAATCAGCGGATGATTTTTTTTAAACTAAATAAACTACCCAGTATGAACTATTTTATAACCCTTATTATAATCATTAAGTCCTTAAAGTTGTAAAATGCACTAAAAGCCGAATCTAGATTTATTTTCTCTCTCCATTCATTCTAGTGAGCCGAGAGTGGGAGCTCGGGGGCGGGGCTTAAGGGGCAACTCAACTGCGCATGCTCTAGCTAGGCATGACGGGTGATCTGTGACGTTTCGCTCTCTCAAAAGTTGGGCCATTTTGCCTTCATGCGCCAATGAGCAGCTCTCATAGGAAAGAACGAGGCCCCGCCTCACACGCTGTATCCGGTTCTTATTATACATCCATGTTCTAGCCATGCCTCATATCCTTCTATTTCACTTCCTGTTTCAAAAGTGCTGATTTTGGGTATAAAGCTTTAACATTTTTTTAATAAAAAATAAAAAAGGAGGGGGCTGAGCTCATGCGGGACCCGGCAGCTACTGTCTAAACTAAATACTGCCGTGATGAAACACCATATCATGGATTATCAAGGATTATCTCTGAAACAGTATGGAGCTCAAAGGCTTTCTCTCTTGCCGGTTATACCACAAGGTGAGTTCCTTTTTATTTCCTGCTTCTTCACACACATGCTCTCCAGTACAGGTTAGCTCTGAGTGTTAGCGATGCTAATGTAAACACCGACCATATTACGTCCAAAACAGTCGGGCATTGTTTCTGATAGCAACGTTTCTGATAGGGCCGTGGGTCCACATTTCAGATATTACGTCATATCGGACGCAAATCTGGATCAGCTCTGTTGTTCCCCCGTTTTTAGAGATTTGGGTACGGAGGAAAAGAGAGAGGGTTTTATTTTCTGACGCTGCGTGAGTTCCCCGACACACCGGGGACACATGTTTATGTATAAAACACATAAAAAAGTGCATTTTGCATGATAGGTCCCCTTTAAGATAAAAAAGATAAGTAAGTCAAATTCCAACGGAGATTTTTTTTTTTAAAGTAACTATCCATAACATTCATCTGTTTGCATTTTACACATTATGTATCTAATAGATCATTG
>NW_011367044.1:0-2292 GCF_000735185.1 Notothenia coriiceps
TGTATTCATGTTCAACATAAGAACAATGACTGAACATAACAGCATAACAGTACAGAACTGTGTTAGCCAAAAAGTGTGTATGAGTGTGTGTCTCTGTGTGCTTGTGTGTGTGTTCGGGCTGTGCAATTAAATCGTATTTTAATCGCAACTACGATTTTGGCCTGCCACAATTACAAAAACAACATAATCGAGAAAAACAATTATTTAGCTTTACTAGGTTGTGCACTGCAACATATTTGATCTAATTTATGTTAGTCTAATTTATTTTTATTTATCATATTTATATACGTTTAGTAGCTTGTTGAAGTGCGCTCCAAAATATTTGTTGATCTTGTTTATTGGTATTTATCATTTTGATATTATTTATTTAAATATATCATTTATTTAATTAATTTTTGTATTGCTTTTTCAGTTGAATTATACATTCAGGGTAATCAACAGTTAAAAAGATAATGTTCAAATTATTATTTATTTTAAAGTTCAATAAATGGATGTTTTCAAAGTCAATGAATAATCGTATTTAATAATCGTGATATTAATTATTGACCAAAATAATCGTGATTATGATTTTTGCCATAATCGAGCAGCCTTATCTTATAGTGCGTTATTTTCTGTCTAACTTTCGCCTCTGTGGGACAACTAAAGGAATTCTGATAAAACCTCTGTTTCAAAGCGAAGGGTGTGCAGGGAATGATCCTGGGAGCAGAGTGAACTCCAGGGTCCAATTGCGGAGATTGCTCCAACCTCCCACTGCTGCCAATATTCCAGGGGATTCAGCGCGAGTGTGAGAGAGCGAGAGTGTCAAGTGTGTAAAGCCTGCTGTCGAAACGCTCCCCACTGAGAGGGCTTACAGCTTATTACCTCCCCTTTCGCACCGCAGTGGGCCGTGATTGACAGCTCCTCCTATGTTTGGCCCCTGAATTCCCCCGTCTGTGGGGGGGAAGGCAGCGGTGGGGAAACTCCCCCTCCATGGGATGCCCTGAAATAACTATCATCATGCTTAAAAGCCCCTAATTCAGTCAGACTGACACCCATAGTTAGCTCTGAGCCATGTGAGACAGACACACCTCAGCTGGGGGAGCATTCTGCAAGAGGAGGGCATTCAAACTGAAGCCCACGTATAAAAGGGAAGTCTTTCTAAAGCTACCGTGTCAAACTCATCTCAGTTCAGGGGCCACATTCAGCCAAATGTGATCTCAAGTGGGCTGCACCAATGAAAACAGAGCATAATAACCTATAAATATCGACAACTCCAAACTGTTCCCTGTGTTTTAGTGCAAAAAAAGTGCATTCAGAAAATCTTCACCTTTACAAAACAGCACGAAAAACTTGACATTTCTTAGGAAAAATACATTTTAACAATTTTAGTTATCAAGTGTACCATTACACATGTGCATTAAAACTCACAGATCATAGTGTATCTACAAAGGCACCACACATTTACTCATCGGTGTCTATAACTGATCAATAGGGCTGCTCGATTATGGCAAAAATCATAATCTCGATTATTTGGGTCAATAATTGTAATTGCGATTATTAAATGTGATTATTCATTGACTTTGAAAACATCCATTTATTGGAGAAAAAAATGTTGAACAGTACGTTTTTAACAGTTGATTACCCTGAACTTTAAGTATAACTCAACTGAAAAAAAAAAAAAAATTAATAATAAAAAAAATATCGTTTTATTTCGATTACGTTGTTTTCGTAATCGTTGCAAACCATAATCGCGATTAAAATACGATTAATTGAGCAGCGCTACAATAGAGTATTTTACTTAATGATCCAAACAACTTTTCAAGATATGATTTTACATTCATTTCCACATCTGTGTAGTACTCCTGACCACCTGAACACACTCACCACCATACAAACTAAAGTGGGAACTATTAAGGAAGAAGGCCAAGTTATACCGCTGCCTTGTAAACGTTTACAATTGATATATATCCAGATTTGATCTAAATCATTTTCTATATCTCTTTTACAATAGTGTCTTTTCTTTCTTACTTTTGATCGTCTTTAACTGTGTGTGTATGCATGTACACAACGGCAAACTCCTCGTATGTGTACGTAAACACAACTGGCAATAAACCTGTTTCTTATTTCAGATTCTGATAAAGAAAATAAATACAAGTTAGGGCTGCTCAATTAATCGTATTTTAATCGCGATTACGATTATGGCTTGCAACGTAATCGAAAATAAAACGATTATTTTTTTATTATTACTTTTTTTTATTTTTATTTTTTAGGTTTTTCAGTTGAATTATACTTAACGTTCAGTAATCAACTGTT
>NW_011367045.1:0-3099 GCF_000735185.1 Notothenia coriiceps
ATTCACTCAATTACACGTGCACTCTGTGCAATGACAGTCCCATCTTAATGTAAACTCACAGTACATGTAGAATGTGTGTCAGCCTTAGAAACAGACAAAGGAAACAGACATTCCAACATTTAACATGTGTGTCATCCCACACACACACACACACACACACACACACACACACACACACACACACACACACACACACACACACACACACACACACACACACACACACACACACACACACACGACGTACGACGACGTACGTACGTACGACGTACGTACGACGACGACGACGACGACGTACTACTACTACTACTACTACTACGTACGTACGTACTACTACTACTACTACTACTACTACACTACTACTACTACTACTACTACTACTACTACACACACACACACACACACACACACACACACACACACACACACGACATACACACACACACACACACACACACACACACACACACACACACACACACACACACACACACACACACACACACACACACACACACACACACACACACACACACACGAAAACACATAAGAAGACTAGAAGTCACATCTACAGTAACCAGACTTAATGCAGAAATCGTTGAATTTAAAGTAATATATTTTCTATATTTGGATTGTATGCGACTACTAGAAGAGTGTTTTCACAATCATTTGCTCAATGAGAATATTGTCTAGCATTGTAATTGGATATGTTGTGGTAGTACAGTATAGTGCCAGTACATCAAAGTACAGTAACCTATAAGTCAATATACTTTTCACTGATTTGGCTTATTTGTGTAATGCATCAGTTGTAATGATAACTTGGATACTCATTATAATATAAGTACTTGTTATATTTGGGATTACAAAAGCAAAACTCAGTACTTCCAGAACTGTATTGTAGTCATAATAAAGTAAAGTATAGATTAAAAAGCGATTATGGTAGAAAATAATACAGTTCATTTGTCTTCTAACATATATGTTGTAGGTTTGTGTACTTCTTTAAGTATTCTACCCTTACTTCTTCTCCAGATTTAAAATATTGTATGTGTTAGCATAATTTAATCACTTTAATAACTTATTATATTTAGATTATGAGTATATGTAAATATCTAGACCAGCATTTTAACTTCTATTGTTTATAGAAATATTATTATTTATTTATATTTTCGTTGGATATTCTTACTTTCATTTCTAATGTTCATAACAATATTTAAATTAAATGTTTGTAATTGCATCCATTTTGTTTATTTCACTCAAAAATGAGTAGAAAAGCAAATCTGTTCAAGGTTAGTTTATTATTGTATTTATATTATATAGTATATTATTTGAGGTGATTGAGTGTGCTTCACTTAGGCATTTAACACATACTAATTAAAAACAAAACAAACACACGAACAAAAACAAAAAAGAAAATTCATAAAAGCGATAAAATACTGGATGCAAATTCAGGATGAATAAAATATTCAGATTTTGTTCTGATGAGTATTTGCACACTGTACTATTGTACTTGTACTTCAGTAATGGATCTAAGTACTTCTCTCACCTCTGTGCACGCGGTCAGCGCGGGTTCAGAGTCCGGACATGACGTCAGCAGTGCCATTACGCATCTGGAGAGCGCGCGAAGAGGCTGTAGATGGAGAGGCGCGCGTGAAGCCTCGGTGTTTCTGCGGGATTAACAGAGAGGAAGATGGACGGTAGACCCTCTTCCTCCTCTTCCTCTTCCTCCTCTTCCTCCTGAGAGCCGCGCGGAGATGGGGGACCGGACCCGGAAGAGACTCCTCGCCTCGCGGTCCCGGGTCTCCAAGGAAACCAAGCTCCGGCTCCGGGTCCTCTTCCTGGACGAGAGCGAGCGCACATTCGAGGTGGAGGTAAAGCGGTCAATAACGGGGATAATACTTTAAAAATAACTTATTTGATAATTACTTCATTGTTATTTAATGAATAAGAACGTTTTTATGTCAACGCATGTGCACCCATGTGTTGTTTATGGCAGTCACTGTTATAAATCGTTTAAGCAGATGAATCGGAATGGAGATTTAAACATTGAGAATTAGGGTTTAAGTTCAGATTTATCCGTTTTTATGAACCCCTACATGTTTAGGTTGATATGCCTTTCAGTTAATTAGAAATAATCTATAAATACATCTATGGCTTTTACTCTTTTTTTGTACTTTAATACATTGTGTAATTGTCCTGTACCTGCATTTTGACTGCACTTTTTAAATAATATTATGATTAAAGCCTATATGTATATCTCTGAAATAGTTCTTTAAAGAAGCAGTCATCTACCCAGCAGTATAAAAACGGTTTAGCAAAACAATGATCCTCTCCTTTAACCTCTGCAACATTAAAGTGAAGGACACATAAATGCATCGATAACTCAAATCCAATCATACATTATTCTAAAATAGGCCTTAAGTCATAAGTCTATTTTGAGATGCTGATACTTTTGCACTTTACTTATTAAGTATGTCTTGGTATGCACATGATGCAGGGCTTTTACTCATAAGCAACTTGAGTATTTCACAGTGAAAGGACAGCACAGTAAAGAACCCGAGTGTGTGCGCAAAGATCTAATCCATCAGTAACATTTTCATTTGAAGTTGAATAGATTCAGAGCTAGATCCATACCTTTACACCTGTTCCTAAAACGAGCATCCTGCATTATTATAATATATCATGGAGGGTTTTTGAAGGGGGTGGAAATATAAATAAAGAACATTTAACTGTCTAATTCAATCTCCTGAAAGAATGAGTTGAACACAGTCACAGATGTTAGACGTGTTAACATCTGCAGCGCGAGGTGAACGCTCTGCTGTCGATGAACGGTCACATGATCTCTGTCAGCCGCGAAGAGAAGAGACGGGTCAACGTGTCGCCTGCAAGGCATGCGCTGTCTAAAGAGAGAGAGAGTGTGTGTGTGTGTGTGTGTGTGTGTGTGTGTGTGTGTGTGTGTGTGTCTGTGTGTGAGAGAGAGAGACACACACACACACACACACACACACACACACACACACACACAAGAGTGGGAGAAAGTGAGACGCGTGAGGAGAGACAGAAGGAGGGAACTGGAGACAAGTGATGGAAAAATGAAAAGTG
>NW_011367046.1:0-1816 GCF_000735185.1 Notothenia coriiceps
TAACACCCATGATGTCATGCCTTACCGGAACCAAATGGACCAATCCGTGGAGCCGTTACGTTACGTCCGCGGAGCCGTTACGTTAAGCCCCCGCTGATTGGTCCAAATTGACCAATCCACGGACTTCCTCACACACACTCAGTGCATGCAGCTCTGCTGATCTCTCCTCCCTGGCTGCAGGCTGATAACAGACAGTTGGGATCGCGGCGAAATTCTCTCTGCAGACCCATTCTCACAGCGTTTATCAACCTTTCTCTTCCTCAATATCAAGCCACACTTATTGTTTTTACTTCGGCTGTGACTTTGTGTGTACTCAGGGTGAGTTTGGCTGTGTTTCGCTGTCGCTAAACAAGGAAACCACACCTCCACGGAGCTCAGCGCGATTCACAACGTCCCAACCAATCAGAGCACACTGTGCTCACAGGGAGGGTGGGGGCTGGAGCTACTGGAGCTACAACGAGCCGTTAAAGGCAGAGAGTGAAATTCAGTGAATACACATAGTTTACAGAGATGCTGTATGAGAAACCAACGTGAGTTTGAAAAATTACACAATATAAATCTATTCTAGTAGACCTCAACAATGGAATTATGATCAGTGGAAATGGCCATGACATGGGACCTTTAATTAAAAAAATTGCAAGAGCAGCTGTGGTTCTGTGACGGTTGACTTGCTTTGTTTTGAATAATTTTCAAAGGTCATCTCTTTTTTTTTAAAACATACATTTTCAACCATTTAACACAAAACAAATCAATTGTTTTGCAGCCTAGCCTCCCCATTACCATGTTAATTAACTTATTATAAATAGCAGACGTCTGAGAGGTTTTTATAAACATTTTCTACACTTTCTGTCATTTCCATATAAGTTGGTTAAATATTGTAGTGGGAGGAGCACATATATAGTGTAGGTGTGCATTTGATTATGTTTGAATGTCTTGTTTACCCCCCGCTGTGGGCCATCATCTGAAAACCAGTGCTTTCTGAAGCAATGCAAGACCCAATTAAAAAAGAATCCTACGGTGAATGAATCGCAGTGTGTGATGTTAGTTTGGTTGTATAGTCGGTGGGGTTGGACCAACGGTGACAAATATTTCCTCTTTACCTTCCATCAAATGTCTGCTTTACAGCTAATAGCCTGCAGGACACTACCAACAAACAGGCCTCCCTGCAGCGCTGAATAATTCTCTTTTAAATGGTTCACAACAGCTGACACGCTTTGATTTAATGCAACACTTAATGCAAACGTGTGAATGACATGTGAGTGTGAGCATTTCTGTTTTTTAAAGGATTCAAGAATGAAAGGAACCAAAGGCTTTATCGTCAACGGCTACAGAGTTGTTGTTGTTGGCAATTAAAACACATCTTAAGTCCCAGGCTTCTACAAGAATGCAACATACAATACCTTTGGACCAATACAAGTGTTCGTACTGGGTAGTTTATTCAGCAACAAATGTAAGATGTTTCTTTCCCAATGTAAGTCAATGGGAAACAGTGTTTTTGGGCCTAATGACGTCACAGACTGACACGGAAGTTGTAGTATCGCCGTTTGGCCACTAGAAACATTTGCTCCAACGTCGGCCACACCTTTGAGGGATTGGACTCAATGGACCTGCCCTTTCAGAAGAAGCTAAGTAAACTATGTAAAACCAATTATTAAGAAAAAGTAGAATTAAACGACAGTGGAATAAAATATTGTTTTAAAACATGTTTGATCTGCTATGTGTACACGAGTGGGAGTGTGTGTGCATGTGTGTGTGTGTGTGTGTGTGTGTGTGTGTGTGTGTGTGTGTGTGTGTGTGTGTGTGTGTGTGTGTGTGT
>NW_011367047.1:0-3277 GCF_000735185.1 Notothenia coriiceps
GATTTTTTGTAAAAGCATTTAATGTATTCATTGCTATCGGGACGTTGAGAGCATTCCATGGAATATATCAAAAAGTGTTTCTGAAATAAATTACATACATACCCCACCTTTAAGTAACCTTTACATAATTTTCCCACAGTCTGTCAGAACTTCTGTCAAGTTCATCAGCATTTCTCCCCAGGATTTAACAAGCACCAGTTAAATCCTTAAATAACCCTCAACAGAAGAACAAACACATAAACATGCTCTACTCTAATCCCTTTGAAAGAACACATAAACATTTTTACAAGTGGAAGGAACAAGAGTCCATATTATGCAGACATCTGAAACCAAACCTCCTAAACGTTCTGACATGCTGGCTGCCATTCATTCATAAATTCAATGGGTGCGTGTAGTTTTATTTGTAGGAATACGCAACAGTTGTGGTGGACACATCGAAAGGAAAAGAAGGGGTGTCCATCACCCTTTCCCTTTCCTTTCACTTACTAACTGGTGAACAGGTGATATCCTCATTGCTACGGCTACCAACACCACGTGCATTTCCGTAAGTGATGCTTAAACACGTTTAAAAATAGCATTGTAATATATCTGGCTCCTACACACTTTACAGCCCTGGAATCCAGTTGGTCTACTCAAGTCATTTCTCTAAGCGGATTACAAGCAGATGTACTGCGGCTTTATTTCCGTAAAAGATAACTCTTTGACATTAACTTCTGTCATTTCTGTCAAATGATGACTGCCCTCGTGTGGAAGAAAGGACATTCTCACTTCCACCTCAACCCAAATCAATCTTAACAATGGACGTACCCCCAAAGCACACATTGGGTCCAAAAAAAAAGGCTCTACGAAGGACTTTTCAAGTGATGAAGTCTGTTGTGTCTGTATCCCTTAGGAGGATAGTGACTTTATAGAGATGGGTATACACATCTAGATTCAAATTAAGTATCAAACAGTATCACAATAACTAAACTTACTTTATCAGGCAGCTTTAGTACTGCTATGCTCGGTTGATAAGATGGCACATTTCTTATGCGGGGCCATTTTGATTCACGAATACCAAGTAAACATGCTTGATCAAGTGCTACATCCATTGTTTCCCGTTTGATTACACTAATTGCTGCAAACAACTGCATTATATTAATAAGTATACGGACTATTACTCGTTACGCAACAAGTTAATACACTTGGGAGGCGTGTGGCGCAGTGGACTAGTGCGTTGTTGTTTGGATCAGGGGGTCACAGGTTCAAACCCCACTGCAGTCAACATGTCGTTGTGTCCCTGGGCAAGACACTTCACCCCAAATTGTCCACAGTATTGAGTATGTTAGTCGCTTTGGATAAAAGCTTCTAACGAGTAACATGTAATGTACACTGATTTGATCAAAAGTCAGGGAAAAGATGGATTCACAAGTAACCAAAGACATTTAAGGAACCTGTGGTGCATTTGCTTGCGTGTCTTGTCAGTCCATCACATTTAATCCAACACAATGGTGGAAAGGCTGACCACAATTATTGTTGGTTAATTTGTCCAAATGACTACAAATCCTTTGTGTGTTCGTCCATTTGTACAGTGTTTTGGGCGCTGCTTTTCAGTGAGCGCTTTCACCCAAGTGCCATTTGAGAGGCTTAATATACTGCTGTAGAGTTAGTACACTCAATTATTTGTATTTGAAGATTCTCCATTCAAAAAGACAGATAACCCAAAAAACACACTGAGAAAGACACAGGGACACACAGGGACTCTTTGTACGCACTTATCATGAAGGGACCTTCAGTGCTTGGAGCATAACTCAAAAACAAATGATCCGTTCAGAGAGAGATTCCAGACGGCGATAACATGAAGGACATTCGCTGGACTAACTCTAAGGGCTCATTTGTGAGGCAAATTGTTTCCATTCAAGAAGTCTGAGAGACTCGGCATAGATTAGAGAACACCATGAGGAAGATTGGAGCAGCGGAGCATGCTGTGTAACAGTAGCACTCCCGAGAAGCAGAATGTTTTCTCTGTTTACCTCCTCTGGTCAGGGCCTGTCTGCTCATCAGCTCGGCTACGTTCAATAGGATGAATTACAAAGTCCTAATTGGGGAAGAGGCTTTTTTAGACAGGCCCTATAGAAGGGAATGAGGTCAAGTTCAAATGATAAACAAGACGCAAAAGGTTTCCTGTTTCTGGTCAAAGTTCAATAACATTTATGGTCTGGATAATATTCAAGATTGACAGCTGTAACTTAAGGAGGGATGGTCATTGCTCTGCTATCTGAAGGGGTTTGAATGACAGTTGGAGTAACTTGAGTTGATTTTATCTCATGATGAGTGAGTTCAAAGCATGTCTACACCCACGAGATGTGATGGATAACATATAGTCACACCCTGAGCAGGTCACACGGGGCAGGGTGTGACCTGCTCAGGGTGTGACTATATGCAGGTTTTCACTACATGTAGCTTCTTTGTGGGTGGAAATTCTTTAGTATTCACGCCGTAGAGCAGGGGTGGGGAACCTCCGGCCTCCGGGCCGTATACGGCCCGCGAGACCATTTGGTACGGCCCTCGAGGTAATTTATAAACACACGCAAAAAAGAAAAAAATTAAAGAAATCCAGACCGCAAAAAAAATTAAACAAGCAAGTGCCTGTTTTTCCTGGCCAAGGTCAGGGTCCTTGAACACAACACGAGCCTAACTTGTCATCACGTGGTATATGTCTCGTCTGACAGGGGTGCAGTTCTGACGGAGAGCACCAGAACACGGCTCCAACACTTCACAAATTGCAGTAGGCCTACCCATAAGGAGCCGTACACATGCCGCAGTTTTTGCGTGGCTCGGTGGCTGTGTCTTTAGTTGAAAGCCCAGAGGCGATCTGTTCATCTGTCATACTGATCATACAGTCAATAACTTTCTTGTTATTAGCATCTGGTTAGCTAGCTATGCTAACGAATATAAGAAGCTTTTTCTCCAACCAGTGAGGTAAAGGCAAATCTTATATATGGTCATTATAGTTATAACAAAATAAGAGAATAAAGTAAACAGATATAAAATACTATATGACAGTAAAAAAAGTTGTTATTAATAAACAAGAATACAGTTTGAAAGGGAAGTGATTTGTAAAATATCCATAAAGAAAAATAAATCTGCTTACAGTTCTGTTTCATATGGGTGTTGAGAGATGTATCCATAGATCTCTTCATGTTGCTCTCAAAGTGCACCAGATTGATGCTTTAACTTCAACATTTAAAAAAAAAATCTTCCCGGGGGAGGATGGACCCCCCTAGAGGAGGTTAGG
>NW_011367048.1:0-5534 GCF_000735185.1 Notothenia coriiceps
CAGGCGTTCCATGGTTGAAAACTCCGCCCTCGCTACTGCAAGCTTAGAAGGGTTCAACCACCGGGCCCTGGTGTAGACTGGGGGACCCTCGGTGGTGACGTGGTGCTCCACGTTAGCTGGTTGGTGGTTGGTGGTTAGAAGGTGGGCAGCGTCAGGTCTGGAAATTCAGCCAACAGCCTGAGAAAAATGTCCGCTCCCGACAGCGAGCCCGACGGCCCGTCGTACGCTGCCTTGCCAAGTGTACACACGAGGGAGGAAAACGTCAAGGCATCAACCAAGCGTTTATTTTTAACCTCCACAAGGAGTCCGTGAGCACATAAAAAGTCTTCCCCGAGGAGGGGAAAATAAATGTCTGCCGTCACAAAATCCCAGTTGAACCGCTGTCCTCAAATACACAAACACATAGGCCTCACGCCGTACGTGCGAATGGGACCGCCATTAGCCGTCGTCAACTGCGGTCAACGAGGAACTACACTCCGTTGAGCTCCCGTGTCACACGGAAACAAGCTTCCTGAGACTCTGTCATTGACGAAGAGAAGCCTGCTCGTGCCGCCAACGCTCAGGGCCACTACCGAGCGTTGGCCCCTCCGTTTCCCGGAGGCTTGTAGCTGCAGGGAGCGACACACTTCTTCGCGCTGGCCCCGAACCGCGCGTGGTAAAAACACTCTCCTGTGTCTCCACGCCGGCTTGTTACTGTCGCGTCCAGCCTCCCCCAAGGCTTCTTAACTGTTGAGGGGGCGCTGAGTGTCACAGCTAGCGCCTCTGCACCGGGCTGCTGGGTAGCCAAGAAAAAACGGTCGGCCTCTTCAGCCAATGCACGGGGCTCTGTAATGGACGTGTTGGCTAGCGCCGTCTGGACCCGGGAAGGCAAGTGGCGTAGGAATGTCTCCATGAACAAAATCCGGGGATCTTCCCCCCCTAGCAGATTTAGCATTTTCTCCATGAGCTGAGATGGCTTGCTATCCCCTAGGCCTTGAATGTCAAGAATCTGGCGGGCCCTCTCCTTAGCAGATAAGCTAAATGTCTTAAGGAGAAGGGCTTTAATCGCCTCATATTTGCTATGGTGTGGTGGGTCAGCGATAAATCCCACCAACCTGGATGACGTGGAGCTTCCCATCGCTGCTACTACATGGTAGTATTTCAAATCCCCATCACAGACTTGTCGGCAGGCGAAGTGCGCCTCCACGTGTGCAAACCACGCCGCGGCGGCATGCTCCCAAAACTCCGGCAGCTTTACAAAAACATCGCTACTAGCCATGTTCATTGAGTCTTCGGAAACGTTCTCGAAAACATCGGGGTCACCAGTGTAGAGCCGATGAATGGGAGTCGGAGGCGGGGTGCTCAGTAACGGAACTCCACACTTTATTATCATGAAACATCAGACAGGTAATACGTTAGCTGTTACTGCATGTGAAGCTAGCATGAATGAACCACCAACCCGGTGCCCTCGCTAACGGGTCCGGGTTGCAACACACACCAAACACACAGTGAATTATGTCCTCACATGTGACACCACAGTGTGCAACAAAGAAATGTGTGTAAAGTGACTGCAAGGTTTTGGGAGAAAAAGCGGGGTAACATAATGACTGTAATATTTTAAAGAGATCTTTCTAAACTTGTCATGGTGTCAGTCTAAACATTTCAGCAGTTTTTCTGTTAACCCCCGAAACCCACTTCACAACCCACCACCTCTGTCAACATATTTTCCCTGTGGTCCACCTTTCTTTTTCACTGCTTCACACATTTTGCAGGACAGTGCAGGACCCCTGTGAGCCCGCAGTCGAGTATTGTTTTCCCGACAAACACAAATAATTGCCCTTGCTACCGATCTGAATCTCTTGTGAAAACAGTCACATACAAATGCAAAGCTAGCCAGTGATTAGGAGCATCTGCCAAACACCCACCTACCATATGCCCGCGTCACTCAGCCAAGGATAAATACTGAAAAATGCATCTTAACACGGACCCCGTACTAAAAGCAAATAAAAACAAACATACATGACACATTAACACAAAATCACACATGCAAAAACTATCAAAAATATTAATACAATTGACATCTACAATATGCGCTGAGACATACTGCAGCCTACAGGGATTGACATAATAAAAGTATTGCACGACCTACACACAAGCATCATCACAGCCTGACTAAAAATGTAAAAACGTATCGTCCATTTGCAATGTTCGGCAAATTCCAGCAGCTTAGGATATATTAACTTGTATTTCATCTTGCCTTGTTAACACCTGTCTATTTTAGTTATATTCTATATTTACCAAAATTCTGAGGGAAACTCAACAAGCAACATGTGACTCAGTCTATATAGAACCTCATTTATCTCAGTCCTCTACAGAGGATAAGAGTGTTAAATGTCAGTGCTAAATGCTAAGGCTTAAATGATGCTCATGCTCTTTGATTTTTCAGGTGTGTTATAAAAATGTGACCTTTTCTCTTACATGTAACAGCAGTGGAAAGTTTTCTTTAAAGCCTCATTATAGCTGCAGAAACATCTCAAGTTGTCTGCTACTGGTATAAGAAAAAACGTTCGACCAAACCACAGCTTGATAAGTTTTGTTGTTATGTAGAAATGAAATCCCTAGAAGTGTTAAGGACGATTTTTCCCCTGTAGCAGGTCATTCACAGTATTGTGTTCCTCCCTGTTTTATCCCTTGAGATAGATTTTGTCTACAGGCATAATAAATCAACATCTCCTAGCTTTATCTTCGCTCTTCTTTACAAGTGTATTTATCATGTAATGTAATCAGTTTGTGGTCACTTTTCCAGATCAATGTTGAAATGAAACATTTATTACCTTGATAATGTGCATTGTTTGGCACTTAGCGTAGACATTACATTACATGTTATTTGTTAGACACTTTTAGCCAAAGCGACTTACATACATTCAGTGCTGTGGACAATCCCCACAGGAGCAATTTGGGGTGAAGTGTCTTGCCCAGGGACACAACGTCATGCTGACTGCAGTGGGACTCAAACTTGCTACCCCCTGATTTGAAGTCCAGCACTCTATCCACTTAGCCACAGCCTCCCTTCTGTGGTGAGGATAATTGAGTATGTCCCTGTGTCCTGTCCGACAGCATGCCTGGCAGTGAGGCTTAGCATCAATGACCTTGACTTAACCTCTGGTAAGACCTGAGACCCAGTCTAGCATCAGCCGCACTGACCACTGAACCGAAAGTATTAACCTTGTCCTGTATTTCCATTTAAAACTTCTACCAAAGACTGGGGAGCTGCAGGATTAGAAAACCACATTTCCCAAGGTCTGAAAATATAATGACATTCTCTTTATTAAAGGTAATAAATAGGTTGGGAATATAATAATAATGTTTTTAAATGTAGACCCGACTATGCGTGCTACTAAATGATGTGACAGTCAGAGACAGCAAGAGGCCATCTGGAGTGTCAAAAGAAAATATTGGAAAAGTATAAATTAATATCTCATAATGCCTCACAATGTCACCCACTGACTGGGTAACACTCAGTTTAAATGAAAGGCACTTGAACATAAGAAGCAAGATTGATCAGATAAACCTGAGAGGAGATATTGCATAAGACCAACATTCACAGAATTCATGCTGTTAAAGAAAAGCGGACTGTGCTTAAGTGCAGATGGGTAATACAAATAATAAGCAGAGGAGTTGACATAGGAGAAGACAAAGGTAACTATCAAACGATTCAACCTGATAATTGTATGCATGAGATGGAATAAGAAAAAAAAGACAAAGAAAGGAAAGAGAAAAAACCCACCATGGCTTCACAAAATGACCTTGAGCTGAGGTTTAAGGGAAGCAATCGCTTAGCCAGGGGCATGGGGCAGAAGCAGAGGATTATGGGTGAGGTGGAGTAGCCAATAAGAGGGCTGAAAAGATAGACTCAATGGATAACGTGATTGAGGGAAAGTCAAGAAGGACAAGAAGATCTGCAGTAGCTTTTGGAGCAGAACTCAACCAATAACGATCATGCATTATGAATAAGGAGGGACACATTTACCTCTTCCCAGCATTAATTAGGAGAAGCAGAGCTCACAGAGGGCAGTTCACTAAATGCCACCTCTGAAGTGTATTTGTAAAGCTCATGGTGTCCTGCCTAAGGAGGGGGTAGACTGACATCATGATTTACCCTCTCATTAGTGCGACCAGGAAGTAGCCATGGACCTGCACAGTGGGTCTAATATTGACTGTGTCACCCTGAGAGTGTGACCCGCCACGGCTGGCCAGTCACCTTTAGATGGTCTTTTCTGGCCACTGTAAACTATATTTTTTTGTGATGCATGCCGCACTGTAAGCCTACCCTCTGCTGCTTTTCAAATAAGTGTAATGGGCTGTGAAATTAGTTTTATCTGTGCACACAATATGGCCGCAGAACAATTGTGGACTATCTAGTTTCCCTAAAAGCCGGGTTTGGAAAGAGCATTTTCACTTAAAGTGGCATACTATGTAGCCATTACAAAAAATGCTCCAATCCACAATTTACATATGTTCTTTAGTTAGGAAACATATTTTACCAGCCTGAACAGGTTTCATTTGACATGTCTTTTCATTTGATTGGATGATATTTTTGTCTAGTACAGACAAGTGGGCACAGGTGTCTGCATGACTACCCATTCACCTGTGCTCCCGGAGTCAAATTCAGTCAAGACATTTCTGGTTAGATTGAGCCACAAAGGGACTGTGTGATGGACCGAAGACAAGACACGCACTGACCTGTCACTTCAACCCCCTCCTGCTTCCTCTTTCTGCCCCTTCTCTCCTGACCCCTGCCTGTGCGGTCTGCTCTCCCTGGGCTGCCTCTGACATCCACTGCCCTCCTGTTCCTCATCCACATGTACAGCCTGTCACTTCCCTCCAATCCCCACTCAGCCTCACTTCGCTACTCCAACACAGAAACAGCAAGGCCTGCCTGTCCTCCACCTGCATGCATAAACCTGATGATTGGCCTGTGGTCGTCATCTTCAAACATTTGAAACGAGCCACCACCTATCCCAACTTGTATCTGTGTTTTCTTTAGGTTGCCATTTGATTCAGAGTGAAGATATCACTTTAAACCTGCCAGATATAATATTCTGAATAAGAGACGGCACCCTGGAGCCCAGAAATCACAACTGATACATCGTCACAGACAGAGGTCACACATCCATCTAGCCGAGGAGTAGATAATCTTCCTCACCCTTCGTCTGGCTTTATTTCTTCCGACTAGATTTCTCATATCCTTGTCATCGCTCTCTCTCTGTGTCATTGCAACCTCTTTATTCAAAGAGAGCCTCATGTTACACAAGTGTTGATGAATCAGTAAGCAATTACTTAGGGAAGTCGAAGAGGTCACATCAGGTTGGTTAGAGAGCAGAGACCAGGGGCCTCATTTATAAAGGCCCAGATACACCGGCCAGTCACCTGAGAAGTCGCCGACGCCGACACCGACTGTTGCGTCGCCGGACTCTTCTGCGTATTTGCCGACTTCGCGCACTGGAACACACCGCAAATCCGAGCCGAGCACGTATGAACTGCACATGCGTGAG
>NW_011367049.1:0-3412 GCF_000735185.1 Notothenia coriiceps
TCTCCCGGTGATAGTCTCCCGGTGCTAGACTCCTGGCGCTAGACTCCTGGCTCTAGACTCCCGGCTCTAGACTCCCGGCGCTAGACTCCCGGCGCTAGTCTCCCGGTGATAGACTCCCGGTGCTAGACTCCTGGCTCTAGACTCCTGGCTCTAGACTCCTGGCTCTAGACTCCCGGCGCTAGACTCCCGGCACTAGACTCCTGGCGCTAGTCTCCTGGTGATAGTCTCCCGGTGCTAGGATGGGTTCACAGCAAAGAACACATTTCACTGTGTGCTCTGCTTGTGAGACCATTAAAGAGGGTTTCATCCTCTGATTCTATCCATTAATATGGTGAATATAATGTATATAATGTATAAGGTGTCTATGGTGTATATAGTGTATGTAGTGTATATGTAGCAAGGCTCACAGGGCTTCTGACTGCATCTTCGGTCTACAGGCTCTACAGGCTACAGGGTTCAGTAGTATTGCCCCTCCCCCTGTGTATAAATATGAGCGTTCAGTAGTATTGCCCCTCCCCCTGTGTATACATATGAGGGTTCAGTAGTATTGCCCCTCCCCCTGTGTATAAATACGAGGCGTTCAGTTTCAGTCTCAGTTTTTTCTCTCCTTTACTTTCCCTGAAACGTTTTCAGCATGCTGCCTCTGTGAGTACCACTACTTTATTATAATACTACTTTATATTAATACTACTTTATCATAATTATAATTATACTGCTTTTTTTAAGCACTTTGAGTGCCAGGAAAAGCTTAAATAACATGTATTATTATTATTATTATTGTTATTGTTATTGTTATTATTATTATAATATATATATAATATATAATCCTCGTTCTGATTAGACTGATTTATTGATTGACAGGTTGTCTGTCCAATCAAATGTGTTTATTGATTAAAAGCCAATCAGAGATCAAACTTTCTTTCATCAATAACTAATAAGTCATTAATTATTAATACATAAGTATTCATTACTAATTCATATTAATCAATAAGGTTATTAAGTATATTTTTGTACTTAATGTAAATAAAAAAATGTTTTATTTCAATAATCATTGATTAGTTATAATTATTCCTTTTAAATATTGATTAGATATTGATTAGTAATGGCTGGATCTGGTGAATTATTGATTAGTAATGGCTGGATCTGGTGAATTATTGATTAGCATTGACTGGATTTGGTGAATATTGATTAGTAATGACCGGATTTGGTGAGTAATAATAGTTATTGATCGGAATTGATAAGTTCTGTCTTATATTGTTCAGTTAGTTTTTATAAATAATTATGAATATTAATGAGTAATGGTGGGGATTATTATTCAGATTAGTGAAGATTTTGAATAGCTTTAATAAGTATTGATAAATATTGATCAGCTGTTTCTTCACAATAGAAACCTGTTGATCGTCACCATCGTCGTCGTCATGGCAACGTCCGCTTCTATGGCTCCTGTGGAGGGTAAATACACAAATACATATATATACTAATATACATATACGTGTATACATATATACAAATACATATGTACACATGTATACATATATACAAATACATATGTAAACATATACATATATATACACATATATACAGATACACTAATACATATATACAAATACATATGTTCACACATACATATACATATATATATTCATGAAGATATACTAATAGATATATATACATATATATATACACATGTTACACTAATACACATGTTCAACATATGTGCATAGTGCATACACATATATAAACATAATAAATACCAAATCATATGTAAATACATATACATACACATAAACATATCCATATATATGTATACACATACATACAACAACATATACATAAATACCCCGATAAAAACGTCTTAAATCTGCTGTATTTAGGTTTTCTTCATGGTCGATGTAATTTTGTAAGTTGTGTTAGCTAGATAAGAGGAAATGTATATATATATATCTGTGTGTGTATATATTTGATATTATTTAGCTCCTCGTCCTCAGTGGAGATTAAAGTATGTGTGTGTGTGTGTGTGTGTGTGTGTGTGTGTGTGTGTGTGTGTGTGTGTGTGTGTGTGTGTGTGTGTGTGTGTGTGTGTGTGTGTGTGTGTGTGTGTGTGTTTTCAGAGAAGGAGCCGCAGGAGCTAGAGGAGGGGGAGCTGTCTGAGGAGGAGGAGGAGGAGGAGGAGGAGGGTAGGTGTGAGTAAGAGTGAGTGTGTGTGTGTGTGTGTGTGTGTGTGTGTGTGTGTGTGTGTGTGTGTGTGTGTGTGTGTGTGTGTGTGTGTGTGTGTGTGTGCGTATCTCATGTCGCTGAATGGGAACTCGTTAAAACTCTCTTTATATACAGAAGCTGAAACAGACTAAACACATATAATCAGATCCATAATTACTCAATGCTTTATAACAAGAATCATAACCGTCTCACTTTCAGCTATAACGTCATAATACTTGTAATATTAAAAAGTATTAAAATGTAACTATAATCCATAATACTCTTTCATAATGCATTATTCAATAAATGATACCTTTCTGGCACAATCTTATCAAAGAAAGCGTTTTCAAACAGTTTTATTAAAGACCTGGTTAATATAAAGAAGTAATAAAGTGTTCAGAGGAGTTTGTGATGTGAATAAACTTCTTTAAATAGAGGAATAAATGTTGGATGTTTTTTCTTTCAGATGATGATGATGACTCCAAGAGTCAGGATAATTTTGAGGGTGAGACCTTTAACCTAAACATAAACCTGCATAAACACATTAAAGAATATAATCCCCGGTCTGTTGTTACCATCTGAAAATACTCCCTATCAGTTATTACCATCTGAAAATACCTCTATCTGTTATTACCATCTGAAAATACTCTCTATCTGTTATTACCATCTGAAAATACTCCCTATCAGTTATTACCATCTGAAAATACTCTCTATCAGTTATTACCATCTGAAAATACTCTCTATCTGTGTTAAGGGCTTCTTGTGTCCTCTTCTTGTGTCCTCTTCTTGTTTCCTCTGAATGACTTCTTGTTTCATCTTCTTGTTTCCTCTTCTTGTTTCCTCTTCTTATCTCCTCTGAAGGACTTCTTGTTTCCTCTTTTCTTGTTTCCTCTGCAAGACTTCTTGTTTCCTATTTTTGTTTCCTCTGAAGGACTTCTTGTTTCCTCTGGACTTCTTGTTTCCTCTTCTTGTTTCCTCTGAAGGACTTCTTGTTTCCTCTTCTTGTGTCCTCTGAAGCACTTCTTGTGTCCTCTGAAGGACTTCTTGTTTCCTCTGAAGGACTTCTTGTTTCCTCTTCTTGTTTCCTCTGAAGGACTTCTTGTTTCCTCTTCTTGTGTCCTCTGAAGTACTTCTTGTGTCCTCTGAAGGACTTCTTGTGTCCTTTGAAGGACTTCTTGTTTCCTCTGAAGGACTTCTTGTGTCCTTTGAAGGACTT
>NW_011367050.1:0-3708 GCF_000735185.1 Notothenia coriiceps
TTAATGATGAAAAAGAAATACAATTAAATCACTGGACATAAATATACACTGTTTCCACAACCCCTCCATCCATCCATCCATCCATCTTCTCCCGCTTATCCGTGGTCGGGTCGCGGAGGTAGCAGTTCCAGCAGAGAGCCCCAAACTTTCTTTTCCCTGGCCACATCAACCAGCTCTGACTGGGGGATCCCAAGGCGCTCCCAGGCCAGCGAAGAGATATAATCCCTCCATCTGGTTCTAGGTCTACCCCTTGGTCTCTTCCCAGCTGGACGTGCCTGGAACACCTCCCTAGGGAGGCGCCCAGGTGGCATCCTAACTAGGTGCCCGAACCACCTCAACTGGCTCCTTTCGACGCGAAGGAGGAGCGGCTCAACTCCGAGTCCCTCCCTGATGACCGAACTTCTCACCTTATCCCTAAGGGAGACGCCAGCCACCCTGCGGAGAAAACCCATCTCGGCCGCTTGTACCCGCGATCTCGTTCTTTCGGTCATGACCCATCCTTCATGACCATAGGTGAGGGTAGGAACGAAAATGGCGCGGTAGACAGAGAGCTTTGCCTTCTGGCTCAGCTCCCTTTTCGTCACAACGGTGCGGTAAAGAGACTGCAGTACCGCTCCCGCTGCTCCGATTCTCCGACCCATCTCACGCTCCATTGTTCCCTCACTCGAGAACAAGACCCCGAGATACTTGAACTCCTTCACTTGGGGTAAGGACTCATTCCCTACTTGGAGTGGACAGTCCATCGGTTTCCTGCTGAGAACCATTTTTTTAACATATTTCTGTTCAATGTGCCATCATACATGTTGCCTTATTTATTTTTGTATTATTTATTGTAAACTTTTTTCTTTTCCTATTTAAATTCATTTAAAAAGAATGTCTAACCCTTTTGCATTTTACACAAACGTGATTAATATTCGTTGTCTGTATAAACAAATACAAGGAACTAGGCCATGTTAAAGAATATGCTGGTAATGTAAAATACATATTCACTGATTTATATTTGCTCCTTTGTGCATTTATGAATTAGCACTCAATTTGCATGTCTTTATTCAAATGTTTTTATACTCCTTCACAGAGGCTTTATATGCAGCATTAGTGAGTATAATGTGCAAGCACATTTGAATGCAACAATGTATGTTGGTTTGAAATTGAATATAGACTGTTTTGCGTATGGAAAGGTTGTATCAACTGTAGAACATGAATGTCAAGATGCTTGGGGAGTGTTTTTATATTTAATGTGGAAAATATGTCCCAATGTTGGATTTGGTGTAAGGGTAAAATTCAATACTAGAAGCTAACTGTTGGGACCATGGTCAAGTTTTTAAGAAATTGGTTACAGTTAGTTTGGAACATTTCCCCTAAAGTCAATACATAAGTATATTCCAGGAAGCATATTATAATTATAATCCATTATTTCTAGTCAGAAAGAGCCTGCCTTTGCTGAAGAGACTAGCACACAGAACAGATCGCTGCACTCTGGTGAATGGGTCAGCTGAACAACATTGGCTGCAAGCCCGATAAATAATAGATGAATTCACCTTCAGCAGCTATTTCTGTGTGCTGGATGTCAGGAAAACAGCACTGTGGTGAGGATGTAGCACAACTTTTATTGTATTTGTTACTTTGTTTTATTGTTTTATGTCTTATATAACTATGTTACATTGATGGAGCAGCTCCGGACTTTCATTGCCATTTCTACACTGTAGCTAAAGTGCATTCATTAAAGCCTTTGAATCTTTAATCTAGCACAGAAGCATAGCTAAAGACAGCGTCCATGTTTATGTTTGTATATGTACATGTATGCAGAACTGCAGGACGGAGTCCAGAACAAATGTCCATACGGGGACAATAAAGTATATCGTATCGTACCAATAATTGATAGTTTCAATACAGAAAACAACAACATCACATGGAGGGATGACTAAATCCAGTATGTGATAGCCTGTAGTGAAAGTACACAGCTGACCTTCTTTTTTGGCTGGAATGAAAAATGTAACCCACTTTATGAATTTAGATAAACAATAAGCTGGAAGATTTAGCACACTGCAGGAATTAGGAATCATTAGCAGATGGCAGACCGGGAGACAATATGTGAGAAACATGTGTACACGGTAATTATATAGAGAAAACCAAGTGCCTTGCCAATTCATTACATTGTGAATTGTGTTGTGCTTTTGGCACATGCAAACACTTTCAGAGGGAAGAACAATTACTGCTATAATTCCATAAATATCACCCACTATGGATATTCTTTCTAGTCTCCCACATATGATTTATTCTGTACTAAAAGCAGGATGGGTTACAGAAGGAGATATAAATAGCTTGTTTTTTTCCAACCAACAGTCATTCATCCAAAGAAATTCAGTGTACTATGATAGAGACAAAGAAAGTAAGCTAATGTTCTCAGTTTACAACTTCCAAACCTGTACATTTGAAAGAATTACACTATCTACACTTGTCCTGTCTTTGGAGGGACCTTTAGCTCAGTCCTATAGAGAATGATAGCATTGTTGATTAAAGCTGAACTTCCTGCTGCTCTGCGTGGCTGCTGTTCTTAGAAGGCTTATTTTCTTGTTGTCTCTGGGTGCTTTGCTTATCAGTGAGGATGATAATGTAAGAGAGGAGTATGATGAGACATGATAGCCTGTAGACTGTAACAGTATGCCTATGAAAATAAATGTGAAAGTACCATTAGGATTTTGAGAAAAGATAAGCTAGTTAGCTAGCTAAACAATGTTTTAAATAGTATAGCTCAGAAGTCATTCATAAATATTTACTGCACTAACATTGACTTCTTTCTTTACATTTAAATATTGACCTCATTGGTTTCAAAACTACTTGCCAAAGGAGTGCAGTTGAGGTTTAGCTAGTCATGTAAAATAGCACTTCACTGACTTATCATTGCACATTGTGAGATCATTGTGAGTCTTAAAATGGACAGTCGGACAACAGAACCCTTTAAACATTTAGCACCTTCTTCCTTGTCAAAACCTGAACTACCCAAAATGCAACACCACAACAAACATTGGTGCGTTCAGCTAGAATCCTCTAATTGTCCACAGCTACATGAACTAAAACAGAAAAGTTATTAAGGTAGATTTAGCAAGAGCAATCTGGCAGGCAGTAACACTAATATATACATGTAGGGTCTTGTGTTGTATTCCTAAGATATCTAGTTGCTCTATTTTCTTCCTCTATGAACTCACTGCTGTCTTTAGCATTTGATGCATTAGTTTATTACCTACTGTATAAACAGTGTCCAACTGTTTTTTAAATAATTCATTCAGTCACGTAACTTAAGTTTAAGGAATAGATCAACAATTCCTATTCAAATGTAGTTTCTTGTAGTAGATGAAAAGATTGATATCAGCATCATGTTTCTACACATCCTGATTAATAGGCAATCAAACTGTAGCCAGTTGCACAGCGATGGATGGAACACGATGAATATGTAGCGGTCTGAGTCATCTGTCCTGTCTGTCCTGCCATTTAATTTTGCCAGAATTTCAGCTCATATTGCTTCTCTGTAAAATCAAGTTCCAGTGCAGAGCGATTTAAAGGTCCCATGTCATGGCCACTTCTACTTATCATATTTCCATTGTTGAGGTCTACTAGAACAGATTTATATTGTTCTCATACAGCATCTCTCTATAGTATGTGTATTCACTCTCTGTCCTAAACGGCTTGTTGGAGCTCCTGCACCCCCCC
>NW_011367051.1:0-4131 GCF_000735185.1 Notothenia coriiceps
GAGAATGACAAAGATCCTCAGTGAAGCACAAGCCCATGTTTCTCACTACATTGTAGGTACAACTTATTCAAAAGATCAGTTCAATGCAACTCATGTCGTCTCAGTGTTATTGCATGATGTTAAAATTAGTTTGCCATGAATTTAGTGATGGATTTTAAACATTTGAAATGTAGCATTTAAGTGTTTCTCAGTTACAATGTAAATCAGACACCGATGGTGCAGCACTGTACTGTACCTCTTTATATAGGCATTTATTTCCTAACAAATTGTTTTTGTGCTGATCAGGGGGTACTTGGCGGAATTTTCTTTTCAAAGGGGGTACATTATTGAAAAAAGTTTGAGAATCACTGCCATAAGGGACAAAAGAGGGCGGTACTAAGTACAACCAAAGATTTCTTTAGGACACTCAAACGATAAGATTATTTTACTAACTCGAAACATACTATGAAAGATATAAAGTTGTAATACAAAACTCAAATAACACCAGGACCCAATAACGTCTTGGTCGACCACAAGGCCTTAATCATATGCTGCTTTATTGACTATTTTACTCTAAATGACACAATAATTCACAAATAAGCATAATACTTTATTGAAGAATACTTGAAACTAGTAATTGACACCATAAACTTATTAGACAAAATTAATACTGGGGTCACAAATCAATTGAGAAATAGGCTACATTTCTCGTAGACTTCTATACAATCTGACTTTGTTTGTATTTGAAAACATGCAGTTTTAAGGCACTCATGGTTTCACTTTTTCAGACTTCAAGTTTGGCTTCACCACGTTGTTTATACATCCTCCTACAGTATCTAGTATAATATCCTAGAATAGAAACCCCCAAACACTGTCTCTAAAGAGGGACGTTCATGTTTTGACTTTACTTGAAGGCCACTGTACTTCTTCTTTAGGTTTGGAAAGGGAGAAAGTGATTATTTGAGGGGTATTTAAATGGTTTGAATCTGCAACCTCACCACTATATCCCAATCAATCCTACACAATGGAACTTTAAAGTAAAAAATAAAGATTGTTATTGTGAAAGCAGTTCTTACTTGTAGGAGAATCCCACTATTCCTAAAGCTACAACGAGTACCAGGAAACCCAACACCATGGCGATGGTGCCTGGAGACGACAGACCTGAAGCTGAAACAAGAATCACATGATTAGTGAAGCAGTAACATACTGAATTGTTTATTAATTACACTGTAATATGTTGGTTCTTTTGCGTACCTATGTCTATATTGACTTTGGCACTGGTGACAGCTAAACTGACGTCATTGGCCATGGACACGTTGATGCAGTAGACACCAGAGTCATTGAAGAAGTGACGCAGCACCAGCTGGCACTCTTTAGAGGGTTCCACCATGTTGCACTCTGTGTGAATCGGCTTCAAGCAATCTGCGTCCAGAATCACGCTGCACACCTCTTTAGGAAGGCTAGAGGAAGAACATGCTCCAGTCAGAGTGGGAACAAACAATTAAATGCTTTGTAAAGTAGTATTTGATAAAGTGTAATGCATGTACCTTCCCTGGCAGGTGACAGTGATATCCAAAACATTTCTCTCCATGTTATGTGTTGCCATCACAGAGTTGTCCATTTGTACAATTTCTACTCTTTCAATGGCCTCTGAAAAAGACAAAGGGACTGCATTTATAGAACGACCACTTATTCCGACCACTCAAGAGAGAAGCTGCCATACAGAGGAAACTAATCTTCACAATAATTCAGGGTTCAGTGTCTTGACCTAGTACACTTGTATGTTACGTTGACTGCATTGGCCTGGGAATCTAACCGCTAACACACCAACAACCAATCCTTGACAAGAAGTGACTATATCATCTCATAGGTTTCATTGGCCAACTAGGTTCGGTGTTAGGTTTGTTTTTACAGAAACACTCATGGCCTGATATGTATTACACTTGGTGAAAATGTCTAGCATGGGCCAAGAGACAACGCATGAAATTGTGGAGTGGATACACAAGTCACATTTATCTTAGTTTAGATAGGGAATAAGGCCTTGGCGGAGTTCTGAGTTCTCCAAGTTCCCTTATAGTTTTCATTTGCCCCCGTAAACATATCACTAATGAAAGATAACTCACCAAACACTTCGATGCCGGTGCAAAAGGAGCCATACCGATAAATCACACAGTCATCAGGTTTATCGTCAGCCTCTCTCTTAGCAAGAACCACCACTGTAGCTCTGCCTGTCAGAGTCACTGGTCGCTTTGCACCTGCTGAGAANAACAAACAGCAGCAGGAGATTAGTTCAGTGCTAACTGATGAATGCTAGACATTGATACAGTGTAATCTTGATGGAAACATGTTGTATAATGTTTTTATAATTTTTATACTATGACGTTTGTATTTTGTATTTTGTCTTTGCTTTTGTCTGCTTTGTACAGCCCTTTGAGGCATTTCTTGTGATTTGGGGCTCTGATCAATTTGATTTGATTTGATTTTATGCCTTGGTAAATTGTTTTCATAGCAACATTCAAAGCTAGAGTCACTTGTACTTTGCTTGAGTATTTCCATGTACTGCTACTTTATACCTTGACTCCACTTCAACACAGTTGATTGGCACATTCATGTTAACATTGCATTTGTTGGTGAAGTTTACAAGTTACCCTGGAGAGATTTAAGTAAGAAATGGCTTCTATATTACCAGCTGCTACTTTAAAGTGATAAATATATTAACGCATCGATAGTTATAATCCAATAATATGATATCTAGTATTCTGAAATGGGCCATTCTGCATAATGAGTACTTTAACTCAAGTGAAGATTTGAATGCAGAACTCCCTGCTTCTTTTCTACTCTGTGACATTAGGACTTTTCCTCTAGTGATATATCTGAGTGCTTCCTCCAGTACACTGCCAGTTCAACTACAATTGGTAGTAATGAAGAAAGAGAAGCAGAACTGCTGCACGTCAAGTTCAGATTATATTCTCCACACCACCAATGGGCCTGCTCCTAAATATTTTTGTTCGCAGGATAATGGTCTATACTCAACATGGTTACATCACGGTCAATGTGCAATCATGCGTAATGCGTCCTGAACACATTATGCATACAGAGGGTACTGTAAAACAGCCTTTCACCAGATACCACATTGACAGGAATGGGATTTGTATTCTTACATGCTACAACTTGGATTATAGTGTTATGTAGATCTGTAGATACATCTTATTAAATACGAAAATCAGAGCCGGACACTCTCAGTCAGCATGCAAATCCGGATAAAGCACAATAGAGCATTTCATTCTGAAGCGCTCTGCTTTCTTCACACAATGGCAGTGCTTCTTCAAAGATTTACATAACATTTACATTTTAAGGAAATCGGGTGATTCTTTGGATCACCGGTCAGCTGGTATGAACTCATTAGTCTGCACTTCTTTTGTTGCACATTGTTGGGAAAATACTGAATGTACTCTTCCAATATCAGAGTTCACATGATAAGGCCCTACGTATCTGTGAACATGAGAGGATGTCTGATTACCTAGAAGAGCATCAGGACTGTTTGAGGCATATGATAGCTATGTGATTAACATGATGATTCAGCCTCTATGGAGATAGACATATGAAAAGCACGATCATTTCTGACGTGGAGCTAATCTGAAGTAAACATTGAATACTGCTTTCTATTCCTCCATCTTGTGACTGTGTAACTCCCTCTCTTGGATATCAGCATGTGAAGGACACTGTTCAGGAACTAGTTGATGCTCTGTATGTGATGACTACTTCCATTCTGGAGAGGATCACAGATACATGGATCCTGAGATTGAAGCTCAAACTGGGGAACAGTGATTATTAAGTATCCAGAAAAATATACAATTTTGAGAAAAAGTCAGATTTTTGAGAAAAAGTCAGATTTGAGATTTTTTAGAAAGTTGGATTTTTGTAGAAAAAAAGTCCGATTTTTTAGAAAAAGTCAGATTTTTGTGATTTTTGAGAAAAAGTCAAATGTTTGAGAAAAAGTCAAATTTTTGAGAAAAAGTCAATTTTTTTAGATTTTCGAGAAAAAGTCAAATTTTTGAGAAAAAGTCAGATTTTGAGTTTTTGGAGAAAAAGTCAGAATTTTGAGATTTTTGAGAAATAGTCAACATTTTGGTATTTTTGAGAAAAAGTCAG
>NW_011367052.1:0-4294 GCF_000735185.1 Notothenia coriiceps
GGGTTGTTTATATTTCACATCATTAATCAGAATCTGCAAAGTAACTCAAATAAATGTAGAGGAGTAAAAATACCAGGTTAACCTCTGAATTGTAGTGGAGCATGTGTAGTTCTGGGGGTGCGTTCGAGTCCAGCTTTGAATAGTCTGCCGTGGTTTCGTTCCATTTCAAAGAGCTTTACGCTCGGCGTAACCTTGGCGCACTGCCACTCCAACATCCAAATCCCAGAGCTTGAAGATTAATCACGGGGTTTGTCAACGGGACTGTAGTCCCAAACGATAGCTGGGGATTATGGGTAGTGTAGTGTATTCGGCCATCCTAAACTGACTTTTTTTTCGGATATCATATCGCATTAACAACACCACATCTGGCGTCACAGAGATCTTCTGTTACTGTCCTTTCTTCTTAGAGGAAGTACAGAAAGACGTAACTCTGGATTTGTTTTAATGTTTGCGCTGCAATAAACGAGACAGCAGCTTTTCGGCATGTTAGAACTATTATTTTCTGCCTCGCTCATAGCCATACAGCTGGTGAAATTACAGCCTCGCCTACTGATTTCCAATGTGCGCTCTAAAATGATATTTATAAATGACTATTATCATTATTATAAGCAAGTCAATAAATAGCAAAGATATCCAGAAAATAAACGTATTTGAGATACGTTCATAAGAAACGTAACGTGGGAGAAAATACGTTTCTAGCTAAACGTAATTGCGAATGCAGTTTAGTTCTGACTGTGGGAACGTAATTTTTAGGAGACAGGGTTGGGTGATGACAAAGCAAGATACTGTACACACTCCACATTCAACTGTTTAAATAAGCATACTATTTACATTACTACTGCTTTAAAAATAATCTATAGAACGTTTTTTATTATATATATACATATATTTGTTATTTAGAAAAACAAACCTAATGCATACACCCACATCATGTGTTCCTCACAATGCATGATGTGCCGTGCTAATAGTTAAGTGTGGACTATAGCAGTTATAATATTATTTGGGATAATTGTTATTATTTATTACACATTTATTTATTTTTACAAAATTACGTGATGCTTGAATATCAAAAATCTGATCAACTCAAATTAACAGCACAAATATATAGGTACTAAAATCAAATCATTATTTATTATATTATTTAATAATTTGTATAAATATAATTTCTAAAGTGTTAATTCAGTTTACTTGATGTGTTTGAGGGTATACATGATGGATAGCTTACTTTCATAATGATCAGTGAAAGACAAAACATTGTATAATAAAACTGCAGACCTGAATATTACCATACAACAGATTTATTTCTACATTTTTATATAAAAATCTCAGACGTGTCAGGTTTGATTTGCTTCTCCTTGTCAAGCCCTCACCTTTTGCCCAATTTGCAGCTGACAATTATTGGGGCAAGCCTGTTCTCCATGTAGAAGCACACACTCATTTAAATATGAACATCTTGTTAACATTCCTACATGGAGCGTTGTCTCTTGCCTTTGAGCCGTCTTATTTTTGGAAAGATACAACAGCTCCTACCCAAACAGTACGACACAACCTGACCATTCCTTAATCATTATTTCCCCAGAGCTGTCGTTCTATCATGATACTTTTGGGCTGAGGCAAATGACTCAAATGAGGGTGGATTTAAACATCTCTAAGATGAGACAATATGGATCCAACTAGTGTGGCTCATTTGGCCATCAACAAAACCACAACATGTTTAATTTGTGCTAGGGGATTTCCTTATTTGACTTGAAAAGAAGGAATCAAATTCAATCCAATATTTATCGTCATCCATATACACACATGCAGAGCACATACAGTGGAACTTACACTCTGCATTTAACCATCCTAGTATCAGGATGCAGCTTCTATAGAGCGCCCACGAAGAGGTGTAGGGGTGCAGTGCTATGATCAGGGGCACCTTGGCAGGGTTCCCCTTAATCCGTAAATTACGTTACATTCGATTAAGATGATGCTTTTATCCACTTCCAATAATTGCAATAAACAATGAAGATACAAACGCAGAACAGCAAGAAAATTACAGGTACAACTTCTTCAAGTTGTGAATTAGTTTCAAATGAGCTAAAAGACTTCAAATATGTTCGATGTGATTTAAAAGGTGAAAACGTTCTGTTGTCCGGCTATCAATTGGAAGGTTGTTCCACCATTTTGCAACCACAATAGAAAACAGGCGTGTTTTAGTTGAGAACGCCTGGGTCCCACTGGCAGGATGGCACTTTCGAGTAGACCAGCCAGGAGAGAGTTACGGTAGTCAGGACGGGAAATGACAAAAGCCTAAAACAGGTTCAGTAGGCGACGTATCCTGATGTTGGATCTGCTGGAGGGTATTGTTCAACCATATCCTGGGTGTAGGAAGAACTTGGACCAGGACCTGCGTTGCCTTCTGGGTCAGCAGAGGACTAGTCTCATGATGTTTTACAGAGTGTACCTGAAAGACTGTAGCAGCGATGTTAGCAGTGAAGGACAGTTGGTCCTCCAGTATCACACCCAGATTCCTTGCAGTCTGAATCTTGGAAACAACAGAGGTGCAGAGGTGGAAAGAAAGGTCATGGATGGATAGTCGTAACCTGGGAGGAAGAGTAGTTCTGTTTTATTAGGGTTAAGCTTAAAGTACTGAGAGATGTTAGTCAGACAACCACCCTGTAGAAGACGCTGATAATCAGATTGCGTCTGTTCAAGGACTGGATCTGCACGGACTGAGCTACTGCCACCCCTGAATCTTTTACCCAGCCCCACTTGGGTCTACTCTGGTCTCTTTCTTAATCCCACAAACACTTTGTCAAGGGGTAACAAATAGATAATCTCCATCCAAAATACTGGCCGTGTCCATCACTGTCTCAACAATTCCATCTCTCTCCCCTGGCATCTGCCTATGGCTCATATTACATAACACACGCCCACTTGAGAGCAGCAACCAATCTAAAATGACAACCTGGGATCATGCCAAAATTGCATTTTGCTTGTGTGCTTTATGTCTAATTCTAGACAAGAATGCAGCTGTCCTGAGACTGCTCAGATTAGAGACATTTGCTCTGCTTGCAATAATGGTGACTGACAGCTCAACGGCTTATTTTTATTAATAGTTTTTCCTCGAATGTGCATTAGAATTGCTTGCTTTTTGTAAGCAGTTCATGTTGAGCCTGTAATCTAGCACCTCCTGAATTCTATTTTCCCTTCATTCTCCCTATTCAAGTAGTGGGGAGAGGGACGTGTAATTATCTGCTTATAGCCCTGTGTAATCATGTTGTAAACACTCAATCACAAAGCTTGATGAATATAACTTTAAAATAGTGTATGGCAGTTTATAATTACATAAATGTTTATATAATTCCCATAATTGTAATGAATTATAATACATTAATTAATAATGCATTATGTTGTGATTATAAATTATTTAGAGGAAACATTAGTATCAGACGTGTGCCCTCTGCTCAGAGATGTTATTGATAGGAAAAGATGCCTTTCATGAAGCAGCAGCCTATTCACCAACACTGAAACACATGGGCACAGACTACAGTTTAAAAAAGCAGAAATAATATATGAGCTGATGCTCCGTTTTAGTTTAACACACACAAACTATTGTATGATCATATAGGTTCACCTACTGAATTAAAAATAGAACAAATGAGCCAAAGACAGTGAAAACAATAAAGCAGATTCAGGCAGTAGGCGTATAGATTTGCATGATCTTTTCAGTTTTCTTTGTAATCCTGCTAGAAATCCCGTAATTCAAAACATGTAACAGTAATCTAACTATCTCTTTGTTTTATGCAACTATAAGGGAATACATGCAGTTACCCATTTTTTTGTTTTCTTATGAAATCCTGTTAAATGCCGGTTACTCCCCAAGCTGGATGTGTTCATTATGCATTATCATCATTGTGATAGGAAGTGTTACCTGGACTGTGGAAGCGATACATTTTGTGGAGCCGTCCTTTTTTGCTTTTGATTTGTATTCTGCTTTTCAGAAATGTGTCTCTGCCTGCCAGAACAGAGGTGGTGTATTTGTGTTGACTGGAGTCACTGAGCATGACTTTAATTTGCAGGTAGTTTCCAAGTTTCTCCCTCCAGGAGTGATAGCTCATCGGCACCATTAGTTACCTAACCAGCCTAAGAGCTCTGACTTTGTGTGTGTGCTTGTTCATCGTGTGTGTGTGTGTGTGTGTGTGTGTGTGTGTGTGTGTGTGTGTGTGTGTGTGTGTGTGTGTGTGTGTGTGTTTGTGTGTGTTTGAGCTCATCTCGCTTTATTACAGCTGACTTCCCCTCTCTTCTCATT
>NW_011367053.1:0-3320 GCF_000735185.1 Notothenia coriiceps
GTCCTGGATCCTCTATCCTGAGCACTGGATCTGAGTCCTGGACTTCGAGTCGTGGCTGAACCTGTCTCTGCGGTCCTGCCAGACTCTCACCATACTACTTCCCTGATGGCTCCCACAAGATTGCTGACATCCTCGTGGATTCATCTTCTTGTTATAGACACATACATTTCCAAACATTTGGACTACCTATGTTGTAAATGTATTATCTTTTCAATTTACACACGGCATTTATTGCACGTCTGTCCGTCCTGGGAGAGGGATCCCTCCTCTGTTGCTCTTCCTGAGGTTTCTCCCATGTTCCCCTTTAAACTGTGGGTTTTCTCTGGAAGTGTTTCCTTGTACGATGTGAGGGTCTAAGGATTGTCATACTGATATTCTGTACAAACTGTGAAGTCCACTGAGACAAATGTAACATTTGTGATATTGGGCTGTATAAATAAACATTGATTGACTGATTGATAATTGAATAAACGTCAAGACGCCAAACAGTAGCCTCCTTTAGCTTAGCGATGGTAAAATGAAGTCATGCGACCGTGATCAAGTTCCTTTATAGCTAACACCCTTTTACTCCTGCGATTGCATTTACGCTTCAGTTAAGCTTCATGTGTTGTTAATATGTAAAGATTATCCTTCTTAAAAAAACACGTTACTGTGTATTTGCTAAAAAGCTTATTTTCTGTAATATACCAAAATCCAATAAGGAAACCCCATTACTTTTTGTTTAGGGACCCCTTGCGATGCTAATTTCCGGGTTAGCTTACAAAAATACGTCATCACTGCGCTACTCTATTCGAAAGCTAGCTATGGTTGATGCTAACGTAGCTCGTAGCAAGAAACCCTTTCTGCTTTGAGAGGAGCATACCTTACCTAACACGGATATGTACTAAAAGTTACAGGGGGAGGAAGCTCCCACCAAACTTCCGTTATTACCGCCCTAGAAGTGACTCACTGAACATTTATTTTGGACATTACAGCTGACAACGGCTTATTTACAGTCCAATGTATATTCTCTCCTTTTTTTGTCATGCCATTTTTGGTCCTGGAAAACTTTTTAACAATCAGAAGTGGATAATAAGTTACAAAAGTTTGAGAATCCCTTCAGCGGAGGGGCCAAACGCTGGAAGTATAGTCCCCAACAAATGCAATATATACCTCAGTTTGAGTCACATTTGCCAAGAACCTGAGTGAGTTTTTTGAAACAAATATTTGCAATTTCTAAAATCTCTCTTCGGGAATCAATGGGTCTGAGAGCCACATTATGAGTAAGGAAATGGAAAGTTCTGAGAGACAGGCTTACATTGATTTAAGTCTTTTAATTGGATTGAAAAGGAACAGGGGCCCAATAGCTTGTTTTTATTGGGGCCCCCGTCAGGTTAATGAGGTCTGAAATAGCCTTGGGCTGGATCAGGTTCGCTACTCTCAGAGGGCAAACAGGAGAAAAGAAAAACACTTTTAAATCCAACAACTTCTATTCTAAGCACATACCTTGCAGATGTCAAATCTAATACACTTTGGTTAAGTCTCAGCACAACAGAGATTAGGGACTGACGGTAATTACTCCCACAGCAGAGACCCCACAGGTGCACACTTGTTAGCATTGGACACGATTTACTCATGAATTATTTTGATCAGGAAGCAGCTTTCTGTCTGGATCATTTGTTCTGGCAAGAAGAAGCCCATCACATTAAAGCTGGAGAGGACAGTTGGCTCGTCTGTTCTATAAAGAGAGGCAGAGGTAAATTCATCCAAAAGAAAAACAGCCACAAGGAATGCTCATCGTTTTGTGTCTTTACCTCTGATGAGCAAACTCTCAGAGAGATTGCTGCGAGCCTGCTTTACAATTTTTACAATTCTTTTGTACAATAGAGGAGCACTACAGAACAAATGGTTTATTTAAACCGTAGAGATGTGGGTCTTCTCAGACAGATTGCTTTCTTTATGCAGGGAATCTTTTGTGTGTTATATCTGTAGCTTTGGACAAGCATCCTATTTGTTTCCCAAATTAATTGTCAGATACAATTATCTTAAGTTTTAGCTTGTGATTACTTCAAAATCAAGTGATGTCAACGTGTGATATCATTGGTTGCTTGTTTTATTAGAATATGTTCTAAAAGCCTGAGACATTAATACCATTAAAAAAGGCTTAGATTATAGTAACATCTGAATAATTTATAATGTTAAGTTACAGAAACTTTATTTATCCTGTTTATTTGATCATGACTGCACAGATTTATGTTTTGTTGCTGTCAGGGAAACTGACTAAACCAAATCATCTGAATAAGAAGTTGAAGTAAACAAATGCCTTTTCAAATAGTCTATTGTACTGAGAAAATATGCATGCACATATTTGTACATGAGGTTAGAAAGAAAGTATCTCTGTAAAATGATTGAACCATTCTCCATTTGTTATCCCATCAAAATGGGAGTTTATGGAAAAAGCGAGTAATCACTGCAGCCCAGTTTGACAATTTAAACTGTTTTGTTGCACAATACAGGAGCACTGCAGAACAAATGGTTTATTTAAACTTGAGTCACGTGAGTCGGCACAGATTGTTATTTCTGCAAAAAGGGATTTTATGGTGTGTGTTATTTCTGTAGCTGTGGATATAAATCCTATTTGTTCCCCAACGTAATTGCATAGCTCCAAGCATGAGCAGTCAGAGGCAATTATCTGAAGTTTCCAAAAACCTTTTAGCTTGTTGTCACTTTAAAATTAAGTTATGTCTACATGGGAACACATGATCGGTCGCGTATTTCATTTGAATGTTTTCTAAAACGCCCAAATAATCCAACACAATCATTTAACCCTTAGATAAATAAGTGGGTCTTTTTTGACCCCGGTGAGGTGGTTTTCTTGAATTATCATTTCATATTCCAGCTATTCCTCAAAAAACATGCTTTGGATATCATGCCATTCACATTTTAAATTTTAATTAGTTTTTGTATTTCTACCCCAAGCTTCCATAAGTGGGTCAAAATGACCCGCATGCATTTCCTATGGGATCCTCTGGGAACCTTTGATTCTCATCACCTGTTGCTGTCAGGAATACATTCACTGTGGAGCACACAGACTACATCACAGGTGACACCTCTCAGGGAGATTATTTCACACAGCAAGATCTGATACCTGTCAGTATAATTATAATAATAATACATTATATTTGTATAGGGCTTTTCAAGGACTCAAAATCGCTTTGCAATATAAGGGAAGGTTAGGGTGGGGGGTATAGGACTATCAAACTTGATCAACCGGCATGGATTGATGGGGGGTGGGCTATGAGTAGACAAGAGGAGAAGAGATGAGTTTTGAAAAGGGACTG
>NW_011367054.1:0-3933 GCF_000735185.1 Notothenia coriiceps
AGGGGAGTGGGCTATCAAGCCATCAAACAGCGAGTCTGCATTGGTGCTGACTGGACACCGGTCTCTACCTGACCGGAGTCAACGCTGTGTGTCCGTCAGGGAACACGCTGTTTACAAGTAGTTCCAGCAAGCATCCACTGATAAACTGCGATGTTAACAACCTCATGATAACCTCATATGTTTTAACTTAGGATCATACCTGTGTTTAGTCTAGAAAAAGGTAAATGTGTGCATTTTATTATAAAGTTGTGTATATTTACAGACTGTTCTGTTGCAAAAATTAAGAAGCTTATAAACATCAGGTTTAAAACTAATTAAAGATGTTTGGAGTTTTATTTGAGTTATTAATTTTTATTTGTTGTCTAAGAGATGCTGATTTGAAACCGTTGTTACATACAGTTACGGCAATTCCTGTTTCTGCGGAGTTTGTCCCAAAGCTTGCTGCTGTATTTACTCCCTCCATCTGACAGGAGAGAGCCTTCGCCATTTCCGTAACTGTTTCCTTTCACGTTGGTTTCTAAAGCGCAAGGCTCAAGGGTTGAATCCTACCTGATTAAAGGGATTTCTGGAGGCTGGGGTCTAAATCCCACTCATGACAGAGATTTACTTTGTGGTGGAATTAGCTCCGTCCTTAGAGACTTTGCTTAGGAGCCAGTTAAAGTCCCTGAATGACCAAGAGGATTGCCCATGTGCCCTGGCCTAGAGCAAGGCACCAGACCCCCACACTGCTCTAAGGGTGCTGTGTGCAGTGGTGAAAAGTAATAAAGTACATTTACTTATTACTGTACTTAAGTACAATTTTGAGGTACTCATACTTGAGTATTTCAATGTTTTGCTCCTTTGTACCGTTAGTTACTTTGCACATTTGGATTAATGATGTGAGATATAATCAACACTTAAAAAGACTTGTTTCACCTTGTGTAAATATTAACAAGCTACCCTGCATACAAAGTCATTAAAACTAGCTGCACCTTATACATTGACACTTAACATTAGGAGACTAGTTGAAAATGATTCAATGACCTCCCTTTGTCAGAGTTAGTAGTGTGACAGTAAATAATGTTACTTGGCAATACTGAAAGAAAAAAAGCTCTTACGAATGAATTATACCAGGAATGTTGGTAAAAAATTACCACAAAAAGTAAGCAGCACAGCACTGAAAAGTAGCATCTCATGGGGCAATTGTTAATAATAAAGGGTTAGTATTGATCGAAAATGTCGTAGCCCACCTGAAAAATAACCTGCACATTTCTTGATAATCAATTATCATAAATGTTTCACGCAAAAATTCCAGAAAATGTTGACATCAGACTCTTAAATATAGAAAAAAACACTATTGATGTGAATATGTTTGGAGATGGACTGAAAAAAGTCAGCAATTAAAAAGATGAATCTATAATATATTGTGCAGATAAATTAATCATACAAATAAATATTTTTAAAGTTACTCATTCCCTACAAAAAGTTAGCCTTCCAAAATTACAGTGGTCTATTATAGAAATAAAGCCAAAACAAACCACATGACTTCACTCATTTATTTAGAAACAAACATTAACAAAGCAATATATATTGTTCTCCCTAAAATATATAACTCACATTGGGAAAATGTATATAATAATATAACTTTGAAGAACTACTTGGAGTAGGCAAAAAAAAAAGGTGTCTTGTAAACACCATATCCATATTCTGCAATACAAAGTCAGCAACTCACAAGGTAACTGGAATAATGAAAGCTAGGAGAACTTAGAAGTTAACATTGAATGAACACAATTATTCTGCCGTTCCTCTGTGCTCATGCCATTCGGTGAAGCAATTCCTGTATGGCATCAGACACAGCGGAACCTCGCAGCTCTGGCACATCCAAGACGTCTTCTGGTGCTTCCCCCAGTCTCTGCACAGGCTGCACTGCTCACTCCCAACAACCTGGTACCACTTGGTGGGCTTGATGAGCACAGGAAGGTGCTTCCATGATGTTCTGCTTGGCCTGTATATCCTTGGTTTGCTCCATCTCAGGTAACTCCTTCGTGTGTATCCCCTTCGGTTACAATAGTGGCAGCCAAACCTGCATCGCTCGAAAACAGGTTCTCTGAAACCACGGTTTTCTCTGTAGTAGTTTGATGCAGCAGCTCCCCTGGCCTGTGGACTTCTTTGGGGTGACTTCCAATATGTTGCAGGGGGAGAAGGTGCAGGAAACAACAATTGTTCTTCCTTTGTATCTACAGGATCCTTCTCATCTGGACTGAAACTAAACATACAGGCAGAAAGGCAGGAATTTAATTTAATATAAAACTGTAACTGGCATTGCCACAGGAAACTTCTTCATATGCTACTACAAAAATAAATGCTGGTTCCAGACTTCTGCATCACTCACAACATGAGCAATTATTTAAAAAAATCTAGGCTAATACTGAAGTACAAATAAATGTCAGTTGAGACTGGTGACAAGGTATAAGTGCTGCAGTACTTAATTACTTTAGTATGATTTTGAGGAACTTCTATTTGAGTATTCCATTTCATGCTACTGCCTGGAAGTATAAAACTAATTAAAGTTAGCTTCAACTTTACTTTTTGTACACTTGTTTGTCCGAGTTTTAATGCAGAATTTTTACTTGAAGCAGAGTAATTCTACTCTAGAATTATTACTACATTACTCCGACTACTACACTGCATTCAAAATATGAGGAAAAGTGAAAGTACACAATCATTTGCATCAAAATATACTTAAAGTACCAAAAGTACTCATTATGCAGATTGGTCCATTTCAGAATAATATATAATATGTTTTCATTGTAATTATTGATCATTTAAGTGTTATCAAAGCTGGTAAAGGGGCAGCTAGTTTTAATGACTTTGGTAGCTTGTGAATTTTACGCAAGGTGTCAAGTCCTTTAAAGTGTTGATTCTATTTCCCATCATTAATACTGATTATTAATGAAAAGATAATAAAGAAATAAAATGTAGTAGAGTAAAAGTACATTATATACCTCTGAATTGTAGTGGAAGAGAAGTACAAAGTAGCAAAAACAAATATAAATACATAATAAAGTACAAATCTACTTTACTTTACACAACTGTAAATAGAGCCATGTGACGTAATATAACGGTGCCGTTTACTTCAAAAGCACATGCGTAGATGAAGGTAGCCTACTGCTAGCTAGCCAGAGCATTCAGTAATTTCACTTAATTACGAAAACGTCAATTCCACCTGTTGTGGGTAAATGTAACACACTGGAAATGTGACAAACGCACATTTCTCCCAGCTCCCTCGGTGACTCACTCCGTGATACCCCTGGAGAATCCTGCATGTCAGTAGTACGGTTTTCAAACCGCCTCTCGGTGGAGCTGACGGCGTAGCATTCATCCCATGTGGGGTTTTCAGATATATTGTCCAGAATAATTCGAAGGTTTTTGAAACGTGTGGACATTTTGGATAAAGTAATCAAGTACAATGCTTGGACTTGCGCATGTCCAGCTGCTGATCTGACGGATCGACGACGACGACTTCTTCTTCTTCTTCTTCTTCTTCTTTTCTTTTCTTTAATAGCGAATCTTCTTCTTCTTCTTCTTCTTCTTTTCTTTAATGGCGAATCGCTTCCACTTGGAGCATATATCGCCACCTACTGTTGAGTTATTAAATGTTCATACTAAATCCTTGTCCTCAGACCAGTGCTTTTGAGGAATTTGAAGATCAGCTTGTTTGCTTAATTTCTTGATTTACTTTCGTATATTGACTTGAAATCCATGTCCTTGACGTTGAGTTGTTCCAGTGCAGTTTTCAGAATGAATCTTTCTCTGTTATAACCCGGGCAGCTAAAAAATAAATGATGTATTGTCTCTGGTTGTTGGCAACCATCACAATTGCCATTTGGATGTTTTCCAATCAGATGCAGTGATGAGTTTAATCCAGAGTGTCCCAATTTTATCCTGCTGTTA
>NW_011367055.1:0-1100 GCF_000735185.1 Notothenia coriiceps
CACAATTCATTATGTCAAACCTTGGAAAGTATCTAGATATCCCTGCCCTAATGCCAAAGTAACTGGCAACTGAATATGTGTCGCCGTTTGATGTCTATGTCTGGACCGTTGCGTAAAAAGGAGGATTTCTGCCCGTTACTTCTCCGCTGTTTTCTTGTCGCTCTTGTCTTGTTAGTTAGAAAAGCAAACTGCATGCAGTTTGCTTTTCGGCCAAACTGTATACTGTTAAATCGAACGGACTTCTTTCTGCAGATGTGAGCGTCCTTAACAACGGTCAATAAGTCCTTGACAGCGGTCTGTCTGTTCGGTATTAACAACGTGTCACGTGTTCTGAATTGACCAATCAGAATCGAGTATTCAACTAAGTCATGTAATACCTAACTGTTATTCTACGGACGAAAAGTGTACAATTCCGCCGACTTATTTTGGCCCTCTTCTCCTCCCACATTGAACCTCGCAGAAACTCCGTTCAAACATCAAAACGTTCAGCTCGGTCGGGAATTGATGGCTATTACTTTTCTCATTCATAACTTTCAGAATTCCAGAGATACATCCCATAATACATCCCATTTTTAACCATTGAAGTCAATGGAGAAATTCTTCAACTTCAACAAATCTTCATGCGACTTCAACTGCTAACTGTTCATTCATACTTTCACTCAGAAACCTCATTCTAACTTTAAAATGTTACACATCTTTCTGAGATTATTCGTGTAAAACAACTTTTAAATCTGATTCTTACTTTTAGAGATATTAAACATTGTTCAGACCTTGTTTTAGAGATTTTCTTCAGATTTTAACATTAACTAGAGTGCGTGATGTCACAGCTAGAGGGTAAGACATCTTGAAATTTGCCTTCATATTTTCTTTTTAAACTGCGATAATTCCCAAACCCTACATGATACATAATTTTCATGACAAACGTAGGAAAACATCTCGTCGCTTGAAAAATGACAAATAATTAAGCAAAAATAATTAAAGCAAAATGCTTTTTGAGGGCATGAAGTGACAACAACGTTCAACATTCCTCCATTAAAACTCATTCTAATTTCAGGCTGCCGCACACCTTTAGTTAAACTGCCAAAAAAGGCCACATTATT
>NW_011367056.1:0-3652 GCF_000735185.1 Notothenia coriiceps
AGCTTTCTCGCTTTTCTTTCTCGCTTTTGAGTCTTTTCAGATAGATGATAGATTGTTATACTCACAGTAGTCGCAAATGGAAGAAATGAAACATGTGAAGTCAGATTTAGAGATGGCCCTCGACTCAAGGCAAGTGTATTCGTTGCTAAAAAAAAGGTTAAAGTACCAACACTTTATAATAAAGGAGAAAGAAGGAAAGCTTTCTGCTACGAGGTTTGGAGTCTGTTCGGGTTAAGGTGTGTTTTATTGATGTCAAAACCTGCACAAAATTGTATCTGAATATGGAAAAAAAAAATGGAAAACGTAAAGTCAGTTTTGGTGGCAAGGCAATTACATAAAGGCAATTCAAAGTGTTTCATAAAAAAGGTCAAATAGGACTTTAAGGGAATGGGAGCAAAGCTTTCTGCAGAGTTCAGGTAGAGGAGTTTTTAATCAATGTCAAAATACATGCACATAAAAAAGAGACGCAATGGCACAAAACAGTATCTGCAAAGATGAAAAAAAGGAAAACCTAAAAGTCAGATTTAGTGAGAGTACTCAATATTGCATTGCAAGCTTTATTTATTTATTAAATTAGAATAGCAAGACAATTCAAAGTGATTTTAAAAGGAAAAAACTTTAAAATCTGTACAAATAGTGCAAAAAAAACCTGTTATAAGGAAGTCAAAAGTAGGAAAGCCTTGTGGAGGTTATTTTTGAGTCTGATTAAAATGCAGCATAAAACACATTTGCGTTTCAGAAGATGGTCTCCATGTTTCAGCCTGCAGGATACTGAGAGACTCATAATCCACAGAGACGTGATTGGTAGGTCTCCGTGTCCTTTCTGATAAGGTCTTCACTGTGGAGCCAATTTTTCTGGAGACTGAAAATCCTACAGAGCGAATCCTTTTCAAAAGTCAAGGACACCGCATGCATGTCGATAGAAAACCATCCTGTTCCTCTTTTAGCAACGTTTTTATTGCCTGAGGATTAAATGTCTGAATCGAATCAAACTGCAATTCCGTCCAATAGTTGTTGAGATATTTCAGTCTGGAGCAAAGTGTTAGACTTGTTACCTGGAGCCTCAAATAACCGCTGGTGTGGCCAAAAAGAATCAAAATGTTATTTAATTCTGACCAGCTCTAGCCCAGTTTCACCCTGGAGCTACGGACAAAGATTTAGAATCAGAGCTTTCAATCTGGCGTGCTGTTTCATAATCAGGATCAAAGCGGTACACGCTGCATAGGGATACGCTTAGTATTGCTCAGCATTTACTGCAAGAAAGTAGGTCTGATAAACAAGTGTTTGCCTGCTGCAGTCAGCGTTTCCAATCGAAATCCCAACACTAATTAGCCTGGAGATGTTGCAGAGTTGCACATTATTTTGTGATATTCTCTTAATTCACACACACACACATGGACACACAAGTCAGTGTCAGTGTAGGCCCATGTTTGCTGTAATTAATCAGCGATGTGGGACTCAGTTGAATGTAAAACACAATTTAAATGGGGAGGGCAAATATTAGACATTGGCTCTAGCCGCGAATACTCAATCAGCTCGGCTCTCGCCCACCTCGTACAAAAGGCTGTATTTTCTACCAATTACAAGGCTTATCTCTGCGGGGTGATCCACTTGTTTTGGCCCGTCAATAAAAGTACTGTGGCTTTTGTTGTCTCAGGAGTATCAAAGGAGCCATCCACTTGATAGCATGTAAAAGGTCAACAGCAGCACCATGGATTTACTGAGAGTTTACCCTCTTGCAGACACTAAAGGGAAACACTTTTAAAATGTTGTCTTTTAAACACAGATGCCAGCAGACTGCTATTATGAAACAATGCCTGATTGTAGATAGTGTTAACAAATTCAGCTACGCCACTTGCATTCAATGTTAGAACCAATATTTTTTCTCGAGAAGCCCATTTTTCACCGTTAATAAATTAAGATAATTCCCCATTCCTTTAAATGTTACCATATATTTTAGATACTCACCATAAATTAGTAATGAAGATGGGTTTCCTTTTTTTGAAAGATATAATTTAGGCCAACAGTGTTTTTTATTAATGAGACTGTTTTAAAAGGGGGAGAAAGAGGGGGTGACGTAAATGGTCCCAGGTCGGATTCAAACCTGGGTTTACCAGGAGAGCTATAAGGCAACCCCAAATGAAGTTTGATTTTTAAATATATTACGTTATTATTACAGTTTAGATCAGGGGTGTGAAACTCAAATACACAGTGGGCCAAAATAAAAAAATGGGTACTAGTGGAGGGCCGGACTGGTTCAATGTTTATTGCAGAACTTATTGAAATGAACTTATTGCACATATTAAACCTGGAACTAACAAAGCTTAAATTATTGCCTATAAAAACAACATTAAACATTAAATAATCAGTTGCATTCATTTCTTATGGCTCTATCTGCAGCTTTTCCAGAGTCATTCTTATGATTACATTTTTCCACAGGCCAACAACAGCTTCAACAAAACTATTTCCCTCAAAGAAAAAACAAACATGCCCTGTTGTCGTGAGAAAAAAAGTGCAGAAGGAAACATCCATGTAAACTCAGTGTGCTGCTCTGTGATGCTAGTTCAAGCAGATACTTGGCATCTCCTCTTGGGTGCAAGGTCATCAATGTTTGGGCTCAGGCTCTGAGCTGAGGAGACCCTCAGGATGGAGTGAAGGTGTGCGTGCAATATACCGGAGGGCCAGATCTAATAGTAATTAGAAATGATCCTGCGGGCCGAAATTAAATCCACCAAGGGCCTGATTTGGCCCCCGGACCTCGAGTTTGACACATGTGGTTTAGACCGACAACCAGGCGCCATTTTCTACATTTGTGAGAGTTGGGTCTGTTACAATAAGGTACCTTTCAAAACATCAGCACTTTAACTGAATATTCAATAAGAAAAGCAAAAAAACAAAGGTGGATTAGACTAAAAAGTGTTATAAATTCCCAGTGGGATAACTCATTTTCCACCAATTTAACTCATACAGACTCACAAGATCGACATAACATTCACAACAAATACACAGTATAACACGATAAAGAGCCATTCTAGATTAAAAGCTCAAATAATAACGCTGTTGGAATATAAATATCCTGAGAATATGTACTCAAATAAAAGTTCCCAGGAAGACAACCCTCAACTAATTAACATATTGTAAGATTTGTATTTCAATTTTAGTAAGAAAATATAATATATTTTCTAAAATGAACTTAATATCTTTGAAATTAGATTTTAATTTCTGGTTAAATTCTGTATGTATGAACCATGAAAAGTAATATAAAAAGAGACATATCTTTTGTCTCCTCTTGTGGTTTCCACTATCTCTAAACCACAAACTGTTTTCCTGCTTGTTGAAGTAAACCCAGGAGAATATTATTTCTCCAGCGATGCTCTCCCTCCTAATAATGATTGTTGTAGCAGATAATAGCTCTAATGAAGCAAAGAAGTGGTTTTAATTCCAGAGGTGGAGGGAACATTTTAATCAGCGCTTGAGGTTATCCTCTTCTGCTTTCTTTGACAGCAGTTCAGCTACTTTTTTTTATCAGGACCTTTTGGTTAAAGAAAATCCCTTTTTATATCTAGTGAGAATGAAGCAACCTGGTCTCACCAGAATGCGTGACTCCACCACGACTCCTTAACACCGCATTGCGTGGTGGAGTCACGAACTC
>NW_011367057.1:0-1550 GCF_000735185.1 Notothenia coriiceps
AGGCTGATGTCTTCCTTTTGGTTTCTTGTTGCAGTCGTCAAGAATAAAAGCAACAATGAGATTTAAAAAAAACAAACATTTGCTGTCGTCAGATATGAAGCGGACCTCACTGAAGCAGCCCTTTCACATTAAGGCTTCAGGATGGGTGAATGTGACGTCAGATAACGAAACACAGATCATATTCTCTGCCACACATGCATATCAACCATCAATGATGCAACAACACAAAGGACTCTTGCGTACAGGATGTAGCCTTCAGAGTGTAATCTGGATTGGTCTGCACTCATTTCAAATCTAATTAGAAAGACCACGATAACGTTCACACAGCAGCGGCCAAACGGAGCCTGGTGGAGGTAGTGAGTATTGCAGGGCTCTCTGAAACTGGGTAGACTTCCCCAACACCAGGTGAATGAATATGAATTGCATCTTCTCACTGCTTCCTGACAGGTGGCGAGTTTTAAATGTGGCCCGACATGGTTTGGAAAAGTCTAAACCCACTGATGCTGAAGCGCTTCGAATGTGTCTTCACAGTCATAGGATGTAATGACAACTTTTTAAACTAACATATTGGGCTAAAAAGAGGTTTCTACTTCAATGTATTCCCACGTCAGAGGATGAATGGATGAACATGAGGTGAGAGGGAAACTACATGTGGGGTTGTAAAGTGATCTGGAAAACATCTGGTCTTCTTTTTCAACCTAATTATTAATTTAGTCCCCATAAAACATGTACATTAAAATCCAAAATTGCACATTTTCTCACACCAGTATGATATCCACGTGATATTTTTTACCAAAATAGTTATTTTTAAATCTATAAATCGCTCATAGATTATTTTCCTAATCTAACAAATATATAACTTTACATATATGTTGGATACATGTCTAATACATTGTATATATAGTTTAAAAAATAGGCTGTGTCACATTATTCACAGGGACATACATGTATATTCTATATCTGGTAAGGGGCCCTCTGCTAAAAACGAGCAGAGTGAAATTATTATTCCTATTAAAAACATGTTCTGCTCTATTTGTGTCATGGATGGTCAAATTAAAATGTACTTTATGACGTGATGCGGGGCCAAATCAATGGGTTTAGACATTTCTTGGCAATTTAAAAAAGGCAAATAGAAAAACTAAAAATAATCACTTCCTGTAAACAAGCATGTGTGTGTGTGTGTGTGTGTGGACGAGGGTCTCCTAACATTCACACATGAGCTCAGCTACATGTTGGTTTTGATTTGGGGGGGGGGCATCACTCCCGGTACCTCTGTTCCCGATGTTTGGTCATGCGGTCCACTTCCATTCATAAAAAAACTGAGGTATTGAACAGAAGCAGCGGAGAGGCTTCACACCGACTTCTCTTTGATCTTTTAATCATGTCCATTTTCTCTTCCTGTCACCAGCAGGAAGTGTGCTCGTTCCCATGGAGATCAGCAGCTCTTCATGCACATCATGTTGCCTGTGCATTGAAATTAAGGATCGCTAACAGAAATGATTGTTGTTTCCCAGTGTCAGTTTGACTGGTGTGGGGTAGGGGGGGGTGGG
>NW_011367058.1:0-19208 GCF_000735185.1 Notothenia coriiceps
TTTCCCATTTTTCGACGCTGCGGCTTATATAACTGTGCGGCTAATCTATGGATTTTTACAGCCAACGGCCACTAGGGGACCTCCTAAATCTATGGATTTTACAGGTTACAGTCCACTACCTTTAACTCTATGGGCTCTATGGCCGGTCCGCGCCCCCCACCTTTAAGCGGCAGGGCTCCAGCAGGAAAAGCTGGAGGCCGGAAAAGAGTGAGACAGGTAGCGCGCAAAAGTAAAAGTGGAACCGAGAGTGGTACGAGAGACAGAACGAGAGCAAGACAGACAGACATTACGAGAGCGAGACAGTTTGTCCCCGTACCACTGGTTGAAAACCGCTGCTGTAGATCACTGCCGGTACGTGCACTGGGAGCGCACCGTTTAAGTTTGAAAGTTGAAAAGTTTGTGTGTCTGAAACGCTATGTGATACAGTACAGTTTACACAGCACAGTACATGTTCTGTAGCTACTATTGCACTAAATGCTAACACTTGAATACGTTATGCAAATATGCAACTTGTTTGTTGAAATGTTAATAAATGGGAGCTTCCTCAAACAGCCATCTCTTTCCCGACAATCCCCTCTGTGCACGAACCCTTACATATGGTAATTAAACATTAAAACACCTGCGGCTTATAGTCCAGTACGGTTTATATATGTACACATCATTCAATTTAGCTGCTGCGGTTTATATTCAGGTGCGCCTTATAGTCCGAAAATTACGGTAATCCCGCAAGAGGGGAATACAAACTGCAAGAGGAAAAACAGTATATGTACAAAGAAAGAGGAATCTGTGTTGTGCTAAAGTCAGTAGTCTGCTTAATTCAAATGTAATTACATTACATATTTTAATGGTTTTAATTCACATGCTTTTTTTTGTATTGTTGGTCATCTGTTAGAAATAATTAGCATTTTTTATTATTTCTTACATTGTTATTGGCATAACTCCCATTTCATTTCACTTGTTTCAAAAATTGTATTCTTTTCTTTTCTTCTTTTTTCTTCCAATGTGTGTTTATAGATGTGTAAACTTTTTCTTTACACTATTCACACTCTCTGTGGCTGCAACCTTTGTGTAAATACAGTTTGGAAATAGTCTTCATCACTTCAGTGTGTGAGCTTGATTAGAATGTGTGCTGCTTGGCTGTGTTATGTCAGATAGATTGCTGCTGTTAGCTGCTGGGTACATGATGAATACTCACCATAAGCCTTTGGCAGGTCTGAGGGATGAGTCTGTGACAGCGCTTATGGACCAGCAGTTTGCAGTTGATACACTTGTAGCCCTGCCTGCCCAGCCCCCATATCCTTTCAGCACAGTGGCCACAGTAGGCTTTCTGCAAGACACACACAGGACACATTAGTCTTTAGCACACTCACTGATACAACCCCTGGCGATTCTCATAAAGCACTAATTAACAGCAATACATGAATAAATAAGTGTGATGGACAGACAGTGACCTTTCCAGATGAAGTATTACACATTTCTCCTTACTGTACTGTTTTAATGCGGGTCTATTCTGGTTTTGATTGCTGCTCGGTCCATTATTCACTCTTGTTTTAGCTCGGTTTTTGGTTTCTACCAACATCTGAAGGAAATACCTTTTCTCTTTAGCTGAATTGCCCCATTATATTCAGCAGCTAGCCTCTAACTGTGTCTGTCTGCCGTTTATAAGCAGGTGGTGGACAGTGACTTTGTCAGAGCTTTTTCATCCAGTATACATGTGTTATTTTCACGGAATCTAAAGACTCATAAGGAGACCATTTCTAGTCATGATGATGCAATTCTCTATTGTAGCCATTTTGTCGTAGAGAGACCAATTTTTTTAAGCGACACTGTATAAAATGATCTTTTGTGACCTCTCAAACATGGAGTTCACGAATCAGCCTATTAGTACAGAAATAAACAAGAAAGTCTATCAGTAACACATGAATCCTTGTCATCCAATCATGTGAGTTATCTAACCTGTGGCACATATCCATATCGGCAAATTACACTGAACAAAAAATTAGAACGCAACACTTTTGTTTTTGCTCCCATTGTTCATGAGCTGAAATACAGGTGAGGATGAATGAAATCAGAATGAAAATGTACACAAAAGGGCTATTTCTCTCAAACATTGTTCACAAATGTGTCTAAATCTGTGTGAGTGAGCACTTCTCCTTTGCAGAGATAATCCCACCACCTGTCATATCAAGATGCTGATTAGACAGCATGGTTATTGCACAGGTGTGCCTTAGGCTGCTCACAATGAAAGGCCACTCTAAAATGTGCAAGAACTGGGATGTTTCCAGCTTCCAGGATTTGTGTACAGATGGAGGATGAACGGCACAACAGTGGGGCTCAGGATCTCTTCTCGGTATCTTTGCATTCAAAATGCCATCAATAAAATGCACCTGTGTTCGTTGTCCACAACATACGCCCGCCCATACCATAACCCGACCGCCACCCTGGGCTACTTGATTCACAACGTTGACCTCAGCAAAGCGCTCACCCACATGACGCCATACACGCTGTCTGCCATCTGCCCTACAGTGAAAACCGGGATTCATCCGTCAAGAGGGCACTTTTCCAAAGTGCCAAACGCCATCAAGGTTGAGCATTTGCCCACTGAAGTTGGTTACAATAATTTAGGTTTCTGACAGTTTGTGCAGAAACTCTTTGGTTATGCAAACCGATTGTTGCATCAGCTATCAAGATGCCAAGATTTTTTTCTCTAAAATATGTTTATTCCTGTAAACAGAAAATTATTTTTGTCTGGTATACATCTACTCTAAAGCACAGACCTAATGCAGTTACATCACATGGTCTCTAGAGCGTTGGTTCTGTCATTGGTGTTTAGCTGACATTGCTAAATTAGGACTGAAGGCTGTTCAGTGTCCCTGGGCATCAATTCATCCGTCACCAAAATATCCCCCTGTAGACTGAACACATGCAGTGTGTGTGTGTGTGTGTGTGTGTGTGTGTGTGTGTGTGTGTGTGTGTGTGTGTGTGTGTGTGTGTGTGTGTGTGTGTGTGTGTGTGTCGACAGCATTCATTCATTGGGATGGATGCTGACGGTGTAAAGAACAAAGAGTCCCAGTCACTGCTCTGTTGCCATGGAAATGTTTCAGCAAGACTTCAAAGGCTTCCTTCTGTCTTTCTCATCTGACTCTACACAGAGGTTAAGGCACACATTTATAAATTAATCACCAGCTTTAGTCCTGTTTCTTTCCCTACACAGCACCCAACCAGTCAGCAGTGTGAAGAGTCACTGCGTCAGGCTGTGGACACCAGGGAGTCAGCCCTTTTAATAGTGATGCCTTTTATACCTCAAGATAACCAGGCTCAACAGTTTTTTTATCCTCAACTTGTTTTCAGATGTCTAAAAACACAGCAGGAGTCTTGTGATCAAACCCAAAGACTTTGCATACCAAGCCTGCATCTTTCTTATGTGTTTGTTTGTATCTGATTAAAATAGTTACGCATAGAAACCTTGCACATTTTCAAATGCTTAGTTTTATATTCTATTTGTTACACAACTAAATGCAGAGGCCAGGGTTGCACTATTAAAAGTCAAAGCTTGCTATGGATAGTGCAATGGATAGTGTTAGTCCCAATCAGGGCTAATGAATGAATGACTTGAGCAAGAAGCTATCGTTTAGCTGCCTAGAACACAATCATTGCTGTGTAATCTTCGTACATCCTTTGTTTCTACGATCTTGTTGGTGGCAGCACTTTCAGCTTAATGCTAACATTAGCATTCTAAAAAGTTGACAGTGACTTTGTAATATTTAGAAGTTCAAATGTTCACTTCCTAATTTTACAGTGCTATTTGACTTAATTCAAGTTCAACGGACCATATTTGGTCATACACCAAAGCACTGAACTGATGTTGATGGTTCTATGGGAAAACAAATGAGAAATCAACAGTGATCCTCTGTGGACCTTTAATATCAGTAAAGTAGTTCATATAAATCCATCTAACAAAATCTTTACCAACAAACCCTAAGACATAACCATACAAATCTAGGAGCCACAATCTGAGCCTCTGCAATCCTCCGGAAAATATGCTCGAAAATAATAGATAGACAACATTACAACCCACATTCAATACATTATTATACTGCATTGTTTATTTATCTATTTCAATGCAAATGTAAATTGAAATGTAAATGTAATTGAATATAGGTTAAAAAGAATCAACCAACAATTTCCCTTTTTTTGTTAACTCTACTAGCCATCATGTTAATTACAAGTTGTAAATAACAGATACTGATCGCTTAAACTTAAGAACTTATCTATGCGGTTGGTTGCTGTTACACGGCAAGATGAAATGATAGATATGTGGCTTTATCAAATACAAGTACGGGCACGAGCAAAAAATAGGACTCAAGAGCACAACCAGGCAAAAAAGATTTTAGTCAAGCGTTTAATCCAAAAGGCAAAATAATACAGGCAAAGATAAAAAAAAAAATGATCCCCCCCACTCCAAATCAAAAAGGTTGCTGACCCCTGCAATAGGGTCTTCGCCGACCTCTGATCTCAGACCCTAATGAGGTTATTTAAGACAGCCATGTTGTTGCATCACCCAAAGATTTTCTTTTTACTTACAGTAAAAGGCTGAACTGTGTGTTGAAACTTCAGATCTTATGTTCCCATTAGGTATGCTGGTTTAAAGTCCAGACTCCAGAATCACACTGTTTGATAGCCTTATTAAGCCAATCATTTCCAAAGACGAGTTTAGATAATGGGGTTGAATGTTCTAAAAGAATCCTCAAAAAATTGCTACATGCCACAAATCTTCCTTTATTACCAATACAGGCAGTGTTTAGCTCAGATCAAGATAAATAAATGATGATACACCATCAGGAGCTGTTCTAATATATTGAAAGAAGTATTCATCTGTTGAAACTTCACTTGAGCCCTGAAGGAACCATGAACAGTGAGACATTACAGCTGCACTGGCTGGCCCTGCGTAGGGCAGTGGAGTGTGTGTGACGTCCTTGACCCAGCTGGACATTTGCGGCAAGTGACGTGAATATAAAATAGAATAGAAAGCCTTTATTGTCATTGTACAAAAACATACAACAAGATTTGGAGTACAACCCTGTCACATTGCGCAGAAAACGAAAACAGACAACATAAAAACACGTCGGTAGGACAGACAAACTTAAACACGTTTACAGGGGGGAATAAATGTTTTAGAACAATGGCGAAAAAATCTATAAAGTGCATCAAAGAATAAAAAGTGCATATGAGTTAAGTAATTGAAAGAGTATTGCACTTAAGACTGTAGGTTTAACAGCCTGGTGGTCCAGGGGTAATAATATTCTAATAACCCCAGTCTGCTCCACTCTGCGATTATATTCACTGCAGGATTTACCACATAACCATATCAAGAGCACAGCCTGATTAAACAGAAATAACATCATTTATACATTGTACTTTGGGCAGACTGTCAAACTTCACTACACAGCAGCCAGCAGACTGAAACCAGTGCAGATATGGACTGCAACCTTTTACAGTACATGTCATGCTGAAGTGCATCTGGTTGTGTAGGGTCCAGCAGCTGCCTGCAGCTCGGGAATAAAGGGATGAGTACAAAAAAGCTTTCATTGATTGCCAGTCCTCCCTGCAGCCTGGCAGACAGATCATATGAGTGCCTGGAAACTGACAGCATAATATGCCGGGTAATGATCTGCTGTCTAGTTCACCTCTGAGTAAGAAACGTATCAGAACAGACTGACCAATAATAACTGCATCAATCCGAGCAGTGACATCAGGCCACAAAGGTACAATACAAATATATATCACATGTATTACCACCACAACCTGATGCAGCTTCCATAGAACCAAGACAGGCTGATCTATGTGGTTTAAACCCAGTGCTGGCCCCACCTGCTGGGGATGGAAAGGTAAAAGCTGCTGTCCCGCTCGGACAGAAAGAGGCAACAACCTCCCCTCACTCAACAGCATCCTCTATTAGAATTCTCTATGATAGGAAATCATTTGTAATGCTTCTTCTCCTATTTCCTTAAGAGTAGGATAAACTGGACCATCCTTTATGAAAGAAAAGGACATAATGCTGTCCCATACTGTGACTCCGTTCAGCTGCACATCAGAAACATCTGTCTCCCAGTGTAAGTGCAGTCAGATTCTCGTAGCACCGCAGTTGTCTCTTCCTAAACCCTGAGGAATTCTCTTTCATCTCTCCTAACCCAATGAAGTTTTCCACTAATGTAAAAGATAGAAGACCAGTTCTTTGACTATTTGACCGCAGCCAAGGCAATTTCAAGAGGGTCAAAAGAGGCTAGCCTAGAGAGTTCTAGGACAATACCTCAGCCAAGGGTCCAGACTGTTTCCTATTTGTATTTGAATGATTTTCAACTTTAGGGTCCAGATGGGCAATTTTAGCGCTATTCTGATTGCATTTCAAATGTAAATATGAGTGTCCTGAGCATACTAGGAATTGTTTATGTGTATCTATCGGTCTTCAGCTATTATCCTGATAAGACAGCTCGTGTCAACGGTAGAAATGACCACGTTCCCTCTCAGTTCTCAGTAGCCTGCTTTAACCAGCATGAATTTTTAATTGGATGTTCTGTCTAGTAGCATGTGAGGCTGGTGTGTCAGTCACATCCTTAACAGAGCGCTTGTGATGGCAAACAGCCAGCATTGACGGCTGGATTCTGCCTCATCATGTGGGAAACAGGAGCTAACGAGACCCGATTATGTCTAATGAGAGGCAGCTTTCTGCACTGCAACATCAGGGGGAGATGGAGAGGAGGGGGGGAGGGGGAGGGGCAGACATGTAGAGTCTGAGAGAAAGGAGAGGGATGGAGTGAAAATAGGGAGGAGAAACCTGACCTACTTCTCCTTGGCTTATTTATATGCTGAGGACAACATTGCGAACCAACCAGAAGCCTGGAAGCTGGCATAGCAACAACGGTCAGAGAAATCCCAGACTGAAAAACAACTGGTCCATTTTACCAAGACTAAATCATACATTTATAATAAAACTATATCCATGGAAATGACATCCCTGTGTCCTGAAATGTGCATATGAATTAGATTTTTTGTAATTTTAACAGTTAAATGAAACAAAAAATTGTCAACATATTAATTGTAATGTCCTACAATCTCTGAGACTTGTCAACTAAATGTTTTTTGACGTTTTTCCGCTGTTCTATTTTTGCACCTTAGAGAACATGATTAAGGTTAATAATAATAATAGGCTTGATTACAGAATAAAGACAAATTAAATGCTGACTTGAAGCAGGAAAATTTGTCAATATTTACCCAAAACCATTATCTTATCTTCAAGAAAATATTTCAACATTCTGGTAAAAAAATACACAATATTTATTACATTTCTTTTTGGAGAGTGAGATGAGAAGATGGATGTCAATCTCATGTCTTTTTGTTAATAAGGAAGTTGGAGTCGGCACACAGTCAGCCTAGCTTAGACTGAAAAGTCTGAGTGTAATGTACTGGTAACTAGCCTGGCAGTCTAGCTTCATATTACTCTAACCAACATCTCTACAGTTCACTTCATATAATTAGTTTATAAAGTGCACAAATAAATATAGAAAAGGATTATGTGTCTGCCAGTAACAGCCGGTCCAACGTGGTAAAGCTTCCTGAAGTCTGGTTTTCTTCAGAAAGTTGAAGATAAAGAGGTAGGGTTAGGTTGTCAGGTTTATGGTTACTAAAGTCCAGAAATATTTAAGTTGGAAAACCTTCCTTGGATTTAGTGGGAATTAATAGGGAAGTTATCCTTTAACTCTCATTATGACAGAAGGCCTAATGTGCCAATATTCCATAACTAGTGTGAAAATTAATAATAATAATAATAATACATTTGATTTATATAGCACACTTTAAAAACAATGTAATCTCAAGGTGCTTCACAAAGCTATAAGGAGAAAATAATAAAACAAATAAAAATAAAAAGATATCTAAAGGAGCATATTGAATAAAATATGGTAATATAAAAAATAAAAAGGTTAAGAGCATAAAAGGTTTAAAAATAAATACAGTAAAGGACAGTCAGTAAAATGTGGTGCGGAACAGGCGGGTCTTGAGGCATTTCCTAAAAACTGAGAGTGATGCAGAGGTCCTTATGTTCTCTGGAAGCTCATTCCACAGACGTGGACCCAGGGAGGAGAAAGCATGGTTTCCCATGGTGACCAGTTTTGTCCGCGGAACAGCCAGGAGCTGTCTGACCTGAGTGTGCGTGAGGTATGGGAATGTTTTCTGGTTAGCAGTTCCTGTAGGTAGGTGGGGCCAGTGTGGTTGATGGCGTTGAAGACCATTATGAGGACTTTGTAGTTGATCCGGTGTGTTACAGGGAGCCAGTGGAGTGAGTGAAGGATGGGGGTGATGTGCTCTGAATTGCGTGTTTTTGTGAGTATTCGGGCGGCACAGTTTTGTAGATATTGCATTCTCTGAGTGGTTTTTGTTGGAATGCCTGCAAGCAGAGAATTTCAGTAGTCAATGCGGGAGGTGACGAAGGCATGGACCAGTTTTTGGTCAAATGAATAATGACTCTATATAACAATATAAGAATAATACACGGAGGACGGAGCTTCTCTTTTCCTCCCCCTCTCCTGACAGCCCGTCAGTATCTGTGGTCTCATGCAGCTGGCTGATCCAGTAATGAGTGACCCGACAGTATAAATAAACATATTTATTTATTCGTCCGCAGATCTACCCACCTTGGGATCCATGTCGGCCTTGTGTGGCCGAACCGTCTATCTGATAGAGAACTGTAGCAGATACGACCGTTNCAAGGGTGATGATCTAACTTGAAGTGTGTGTTTTGTGCCGCCCATCACAGCGGGCGGAGCTGCAGGTTATCATGCAGAGCTGCGTGTCACCTCTCCTGTCCGATTAGCCTTCACTCGCGTTTATGTCCATATCGATCAAATCTAGCTGGAAGCTCCTGCTGGGTGCACTGTCCTGCGAGATACCGGGACCTTGNGACCCTCCTTTGGCAGCAATAACCTCAACCAAACGTTTCCTATAGCTGCATATCAGACCTGCACAATGGTCAGGAGGAATTTTGGACCATTCCTCTTTACAAAACTGTTTCAGTTCAGCAATATTCTTGGGATGTCTGGTGTGAATCGCTCTCTTGAGGTCATGCCACAGCATCTCAATTGGGTTGAGGTCAGGACTCTGACTGGGCCACTCCAGAAGGCGTATTTTCTTCTGTTGAAGCCATTCTGTTGTTGATTTACTTCTGTGCTTTGGGTCGTTGTCCAGTTGCATCACCCATCTTCTGTTGAGCTTCAATTGGTGGACAGATGGCCTTAAGTTCTCCAGCAAAATGTCTTGATAAACTTGAGAATTCATTTTTCCGTCGATGATGGCAATCTGTCCAGGCCCTGAGGCAGCAAAGCAGCCCCAAACCATGATGCTCCCTCCACCATACTTCACAGTTGGGATGAGGTTTTGATGTTGGTGTGCTGTGCCTTTTTTTCTCCACATATAGCGTTGTGTGTTCCTTCCAAACAACTAAACTTTGGTTTCATCTGTCCACAGAATATTTTGCCAGTAGTGCTGTGGAACATCCAGGTGCTCTTTTGCAAATTTCAAACGTGCAGATAAGAACACATTTTATGACCAATTTATGCAGAAATCCAGGTAATTCCAAAGGGTTCACATACTTTTTCTTGCAACTGTATGTTGTGCTCGGGTCTCCCGTGACCCGTTTCAAGTTACAATTATACAATAGCTATGCTCTATTTTTTTTATTGGAACAAGGCTTCATGATATCCTCCACAGCAGCTATATAAACACTACAAAACTGATTTGGACCATTTTAGCCCAGTCTGAAGGTCTCTAAAGAAAAAGTGTATAAATTTGGTGCTCGGGTCTGGGGAGACCCAGCAACATGTTGTGGGTCACTCGGGGTTACATTTGGCCCAATCAAAATTCATCTTTGACTTTAGACACCCCTCCCCCACCCCCTTTATCAACTGTAACAATANACTTTTTTTCTCCACATATAGCGTTGTGTGTTCCTTCCAAACAAATCAACTTTGGTTTCATCTGTCCACAGAATATTTTGCATCCAGGTGCTCTTTTGCAAACTTCAAACGTGCAGCAATGTTTTTTCTGGACATCAGTGACTTCCTCCATTTTATGACCAACTTATGCAGAAATCCAGGTAATTCCAAAGGGTTTTTCTTGCAACTGTATATGACCAGAGCAGAAGTCTAATCATTAGCCCTAATGCACCTACTGTTTGTGTCTTTTATTGAACAAGCCAGGCTACATCAGTAGTAATGGCCCCTTCAAGGTGGAGATGCTGGAGTAAAGTGATGAGTCAGCAAGATAACGCTGCACTGGGTTGATCCACTTAGAGATGTTTCATCCTAAGAGCTGTTTTACTTACCAGGACAATTGTAACAGTGGGCACATGGTTAGCCTAGCTTCAGTGAAGGTGATGTAAAGGTAAGGTTTTAAAGATCAACCTTATATCTGTTTGAAAGGTATGGCACCAACTAAAATAATATATTAGCGTGAGCGTATAACTAAATGCTGCACTTTCACATTAAAGAAGAAACATTTTCTCCAAAAACATGATATGACCTCACTAAATGAGAAGCTTCAACGCCAAGGTAAAGCAGTTCAACCTGACCTCTTTTGAAATAGCATTACCGTAATGTATTTCCCCTGCCTTTCAGAGTGGCATATCTGCATTCCTGAATAAGAACACTCTAAAGTTTTAGGTTGGTAGGAGGAGGTGTGTGTGTGTGTGTGTGTGTGTGTGTGTGTGTGTGTGTGTGTGTGTAGCTCAAATGGGACAACTGTCACACAAGCCATAACTAGGACACCATGAATTATGCACCAATATCCAGATATCGAATGGCTGAAGCGTTACCTGTGATATATCATTTAACTGCAGCATGTTTCTGACACACTGCTCTCTATACCTTAACAAGAAAAAAATCACAGTAACTGTGAGGTGCAGGAATATCAAATGTATACACAATTCCTAGAAAAGGGCTGCTTCTTCACACACCACCTGCTGATGAAGACCATGACATGAGGATAAAAGTGTGTGGATGAAGAACCTCAAGCATGATTATAGGTAATTCTTTCAAATTCAAGAAAGAGCTTTCATGCTCCAACCCTATTGCATTTAATAAACATACAGAAGCCTGGGGTCGGACTTTGATTCAAAGCCAATATAAGATTTGTTCAGAGCTTGGTATTGGATTGAGTATGGCTGGATGATATCAATGCAGGATCTGTTAGCTCTTACAGATATAACAACCCTAAAAGCAGCTGCTGCCTCCAGATACTAACTGCCTCTGTACAGACTGAAAATGACGCTCAATGCGCAGACATGGCATCGCCAGTGGTGGAAGAAGTACTCAGATCTTTTACTTAAGTAAAGGTAGCAAAACTTATTTGTAAAAATACTCTGATAAAGGTAAAATTCCTGGATTCATTTACTTAAACGGGAGCCGTTACGTTTGGATCAATCTGCGGACTTCCTCACACACACACACATACTCGGCGGGACGTTGCGAGGCTCGCTGCTGCGTGGAGCGGACACTGTGAGCTGGCTCACTGGTGTTGGGTCGGCGAGACACCGCGGAACTCAGCCTGGGCACACACACAAACTCCCAGCCAGGCTGCGGGCGTGTGTGTGTTTGGGGCTGGGTTTCGCTGTGTCTCGCTGTCTCGCAGACGGCCACTGGGCTCACAGGGAGGGGGGGGGGCAGGAGCTCCAACAAGCCGTTTAGGACAGAGAGTGAATACACATACTATACAGAGATGCTGTTTGAGAAACCAATGTGAGTTTGGAAAATTGCACAATATAAATTATTTTAGTAGACCTCAACAATGGAATTATGATCAGTAGAAATGGCCATGACATGGGACCTTTAGGTAAATGAACAAAAGTATTGGCTTCAAAATGTACTTAAAGTACCTAAAGTCAAAGTAATTCGGAATCCTATATATTAAATGACGGGATATTGATTATTGATGCATTAATGTGTTCATCACAGCTCCATTTGGAACTCATTTTAATTAATTGTATATGGCTTCTGGATATATTTACCTGAAATTAAATGTTAATGTTCATTTTTAGTTATTAGTTGACTTATATTCTATTTCAGTTTATAATCTGAATCTATAAAGTAACAATAGCATTAAAATACATTAAATGAATACTACAGTTATGTGAAATCTGTTGATATAATACATTTATTTAAAATCAACGGTTCAGTTTTTTCAGTGTACACCAAACTGGAATTACTATCATTATACACTTCCTGTGTCTTCCATTGGCACCAGGTCCTTATCATGTTATCCCGGTGAAGACAGACCCATAACTGAACTGATGGAAGCATTGTTGCGGCATTACTCCTCCGGGCGGGAATATGTATCAGCGTCAGCGAGATTTGAAGACACTCACCCTGTTAAAGCGCTTGGCCTGGAAGAGGTGTCCGTTGACTCGGTAGAGTTTCCTCCATCTTCTGGCCCCGCGGCGATAGATCGATTCTAGGAGAGAGAGGAAACGGTTGTAAAGTAGCAACATGGTGAGGGGCTGATGGGAAATATGTGTGCCGAACAATGGGTGAGCAAGATGAGTGATAGAGAAGAGGGTAAGCTGAAGGAGATGTCCTTCCTTCTCGAGTAGTCTGAGTTCAAGTGAGGGGAAGACACACATCAGGTTTCTCTACAATGCGCACGCATCCTCACACACATACACAGCAGACACACACACACAAACCCAAAGGGCCTGTCTCTCGGCTCTCCCTTCATCTTCCTCTTTCTTCCCTAGCTTCCTCTCTTCAAAACCTCCATCCCTTCTTTTCTTTCAGTTCTGGTGATGATTGGACTCATTAGTGCTCCATAATACATTGTATTCAGATGAGACCATCAAGGTGTAGCTATTTTTAACAGGATCATGTAGTCAGCTATTATTAAACTGCAGGGCACAAACATGCGCCGGCGGTGTGCTGAAGCTTCTGTCGTCATATTAGACTATTATTTAAATTATCCCACATTGGGCTGTTACAAATGGTTTATCTGGATTCATGATGACCTGTTGAAGCAAAACTGAGACATCTACTGGTTTGATTTTATAATATTTAAAATCTAAAGAGATAAAGAAGAATATGTTCTGTATTTAGGTTCAAGTATGCTCAGATTAGTTTATACATGATGAATGGCGACACACTTGACTTGGTTACTTCGATACCATTTGGATCTTATTCAAAAAGACAAATTCTGTTCATGTTCAGCTTCATATTAGTATTTAGTTTCTTTACTGGGACATATCTCCATGCTTTAATGAGTTTAGAAATGACGCAAGATTGAATCTGTTACTTGGTGACAGAGGCGCATTTGCCAGGTGACATCTCCTAAAACGAAATGCAACACAAAAACATGGCTTCTCAAAGATGACCAGGATCCTTTATGAATCATACATATTTTCACTAAAGATGAGATGCATTACAACAAATTGGCATCTCTAGACTTTGCAGTTGCTCAGATCTGGGTGTGTACTCCCTCAGATTCTCAATATCCACTTGTAATTCAGGACTCAAACCTCACACCAGGCAGAGAAAATGTATGCAAAAACCTATGAATAAACCCAGGGAGGCACATCCACAGCTGTTGGCCCAGGTTCTAACATTCACAGCTCTGAACATCCTAGATAGGGAGAGTGGATCATGCCTAAAGGATACCAACATATGCAATGACAATTTGTAAGCTTTAACATCTCTGTTGCTACCAAAGATGAAGGAGTGCAATTGCACTCAACTTCAGGCACAGAAATAGTATCAGAATGTAATCAACATTAAATTCACCTTGGGGCACCACTATTCAAAAAATGGAAATCCTTTTTAATTATTTCAATCTCAATTCTGGAGGTTTCTACTGAGTTCTTGGCTGGTGCACCGAGTTCATGGCGGTATGCAATGCATTTAGCCATTCAACTATTAACTGAATATGGAAAATAATTAACAATATAAAGCACCGAAAGATATCTTAGTGAGATGTATTCATTTATGAAAATAAGCTGATCAGATTTTGGGCAGTTTATGATATCATAACGAGGTTTTGGCTTGTATAACCATTAGCCAATCAGCAACCAAGGTAACCCCCCCCCCACCTTATCACCTGAATCTCCTCCTAGAGCACCATTGAGTTCTTTGTAACCAAATCTCTGTCAGAGGGGCGTGGGGAGGGGCTCCTTATTTTCATCTAAAGTAACAGACAGAGAATCAGCACTTTGGAAACAGGGCTGAAACAGAGGGGATTATGGGTAATGCTTCAATGATCTGTTTGGTATTTGGAGCCAAACACTTCAGAGACATGTTTTGTATATATCTGAGACCTGTAATATATTGATGAAAAACAGTATGATAGGGGACCTTTAATAACAGACCGGTGCACAACAAAATGTACGGCTTCATGACCCAGCTCTTAACACAAAATAGCTAAACAACAATAACTAGTGACAAGAAGTTCAATATGAAACATGCCGGCCCACAGTCTAATCCATGTCACGGTGTACAATGAACAAAGTGTATAACCATCCTGCATCATGTCTGCTGTTCCTATAAATAAGTCATGGTTCAATCATCTACCAGTGTGTGGATCATCACTTTAGTAATCACTGCGGGAAATTATTATAGGCAACCATTATATTTATATTAGCAGCAGAACATTTTGATTTCAGGGTCTTACATTAGGCAGTGCTTAAAAAAGAAAACACTTTGTTGATGCTTTATCCCAGAGCAATGAGGACAGCAGCTTGGCCAGAAATGGACTATATAACTGCAGAACACACAGAATTATGTTGTTTATAGGAAGATCTTAAACTTAAAAAGTAATTGACGTGAGACAACTGTTTTAACAACACATTTGGAATAATGCGCCACTAAAACTAGTCCCAATCAAATGCCCTTGTTCCTCCTGTTTGAATAATGTCTGTAAAAACTATAGTGATCAGCTATTTAATGCAATAAGATAACATATTTGCGAGGTGTTTCTTAAGAGTTAAGTGTTGGGGTTAAGTTAAGTCTTCCTCCTGCTCGTCGAGCCATCCTAATTAAGTGGAGGGACAGTGTCCCGTCCACTCATTTTCAGTGGTTGACGGACGTAATGTCCTGCATGAAATTTGAAAAGATCAGATATTGACTTCTACACTCAAACAGGAAATGTCCTGGGGACCTTGTTTAAATGCATTCCACACTCTGTAAAACAATCTGCTATCGGTATAGCATATCTGCAGCATATGTATGTAAGTATGTATACAGTACAGTATATATATGCATATGTACTGCATGCATATATAATCATTTACCAACATTTCTGGAGAATCTTCGTATGTATGAAGCTCACTGTCAGTGAATGTAGGGGATTACTTAAAGATCACCGATTGAGCAAAATCCACTTCTTCATGTCTCTTCTACATCAACATGTGTCCCCTCTTCTTCATGTCTCTTCTACATCAACATGTGTCCCCTCTTCTTCATGTCTCTTCTACATCAACATGTGTCCCCTCTTCTTCATGTCTCTTCTACATCAACATGTGTCCCCTCTTCTTCATGTCTCTTCTACATCAACATGTGTCCCCTCTTCTCATGTCTCTTCTACATCACATGTGTCCCCTCTTCTTCATGTCTCTTCTACATCAACATGTGTCCCCTCTTCTCCATGTCTCTTCTACATCAACATGTGTCCCCTCTTCTTCATGTCTCTTCTACATCAACATGTGTCCCCTCTTCTTCATGTCTGTTCTACATCAACATGTGTCCCCTCTGTGTAAAGAGACTCTGAAAGTTTCAGGAAAAAAGATTCTCTCTCTTTTTGTCCTGATCCATTTATATAAAAACCTGTCTGAAAATGAGCTGATCAGATTTTGGCCACTTGATGATTTCATAACGATGTTTTGTTTTGTGTAACCATTAGCCAATCAGCAAACAAGGTAACCCCCCCCCCACTTATCACCTGAATCTCAGAGAATCAGCACTTTGGAAACAGGGCTGAAACAGAGGGGATTATGGGTAATGCTGCAATGATCTGTTTGGTGTTTGGAGCCAAACACTTCAGAGACATGTTTTGTATTATCTGAGACCTATAATATATTGATGAAAAACAGTATAATAGGAGACCTTTAAGTCGTTGTTGTTATTATTAGTTTGTGTTTTTCGTTGTTCTTTCCTTTTTTCTCTGTACATATAATCAGTACAAACCTCTTGTAAACTTAACCAAAATATTTTGTATCTAGATAAAGAGTTAAGTCTTCGGTATGGAGCAGTGGGATGGGAACTGAGAATCACAGGGCAGGGTGAAAGGCCAATGCTGAGTTTGGCCTTTTCATGGGAACATTTTTGCATGATATGTAAAGTCTCCAAGCCCATGCTGAGATTACCCGGATGACATCATCCAAATAGAGTGGTGAAGGAATGAGTCCTAACAAATGAATTTAGTTAGCATTTTAACGCTTCATGTTCTCTTACATGTCTTAACATGTTTTTGTTATAAGCCTGATATACAATAAGGTCTGTGGATAACACAAGTTAAAATTATTTTCACCTTTTGTTGTACACTGAAAAAACTGAAACGTCAACAGATTTCACATAACTGTATTAGGTTGAAAGCAAAAGTATTAAGTTGAACATAATATTTTTTATTTGAGCCTGATATTATTGCTTTCGACTCACCTAATACAGTTAGGTGAAATCTGTTGACATAATACATTTAATTAAAGTCAAGGTTTCAGTTTTTTCATTGTACAACATAAAACATGTCAGTAAATAGCCAAACAGTGAACATCAGATGCTTCTATGAGTCTAAAAAACAGTGGTCGCCAACAAGGGACTAAATGATACTTCTAAACGTCATCACGCTGAACGTAAAGGCCCTGACACACCAAGTCGATTTATTTTTCTATCACCATCCTTTACTACTGTCTAATCAATCTTAATCTGAAATGTATTTTGTACCATTGTTTTCCCTTGTAATGGGTCTGTGTTTATAATATTTTACGTATTAAGTAGTTAGGATTGGATTAGTTTAGTCTTGGATTACATGTAACTGGATTCCGTTATTAGGACACAAAAAAGGTAACTGTATTCCCTGACAGTTTACAGTTACTTCTCTTACATTGTGTTTTTGCTGCAAAATGATCAGATGTTATCTCTTCTCTGTCAGCTGTACTGTTCTGTAGGCTAATACTTTAGGTTTCAATCTATACGCCTACTGCCTGAATCTGCTTTATGGTTTTCACTTTCTTTGCTTCATTTGTTCTGTTTTTATTCAGCAGGTGAACCTATATGAACTCTAATGCAACGTTTCCAGGTTATAATAAGGGAGGCGTGTGGTGCATTGGGTTGTGCGTTGGTGTTGGGATCAGGGGTCACAGGTTCAAACCCCACTGCAGTCAGCATGTCGTTGTGTCCCTGAGACACTTCACCCCAAATTGCTCCTGTGGGGATTGTCCACAGTATTGAGTATGTAAGTCGCTTTGGATAAAAGCGTCTAACAAGTGACATGTAATGTAATGTAATACATGTATACTTTGAAACTTAGATTAGAATTAGGTTAGTGAATACTTTTTATTATAGGTAGCTGGTAATTGTAACGGAATACATTTTGAACGTGCCCAACCCTTAAGATCTAGATGTGATGTTGTGAATACTTATTCCTCAGTATATGGGCCCCTTTTTCAAAGCTCTGGACAGCTTATCATATTTCACATATCTACATGTTTTCTTATGACTGTACTTCTATTTTTAACTTTTGGTAAATAAATGAATGAAATAGATTTTTTTTTGGCAAGCAATAGGACTTGTCGAAGCCAACATTTGACTTCTGCTAATCTGTGTATGCAAATAGGCCTTGAGAGAAGTATTTAAACCCAGACACTTGAGGTACTGACTGAGGATTAACAGGCAATGCTACAGCAAACTCCTGACAGAATGCTACAGAGGTGTGATGCCACAAAGGAAACACTGCTGTCCACTCTATACTTCCTGTCAGTTCTGCATGCTGATGAAAGCCTTTGTGACTCCAGTATCTGTCCCTGAGTCAGGGTGGAGATCAGAGGAGACGAGCAGAGGACAGACACAAAGAGATTGTGCTCTTTGGGGTCTCCTCTGTGAATTCCCTCTAATCCTGTTAACGCAAGGCCTCTAAAGGAAAGTGCCTTGGAGAATCACTGCTCTGTGTTTCTATGGTTACCCACCATTCCTTCCCCCATGCCCATATTAGGGGATGAGCGAGGAGACACACTGTGCCACCGAGACATTGTGTGCGAGGAAGGTGAACCTACACATCATGTCACACATCCTCAGTGCCCGCAACAGAAGCTAAATACAGCATGTGATTAAATCATTCATTCAAACAGATGCTCTAAGTGGAAAATTGCAGCGAGTGGCAATGTGTCTTTGATCAGAGTGTTGATGAATAAATATGCGGTTACAGAAGACCATGAATTCCTGAGGCAGTTGTATTTTTTCTATGTGTTGTTAGCTGCCATACAAGCTTTATTCATCAGTCTCTGTGTTTAAATATTCATATTCGTAATATATCATATTAGGCAGCCTATTTAAATTATGGATTCTGATTGGTCAATTTGGACATTCCAGAGGTCGATCATGCTTCAAAGGATCAAGGGACTTTGTGCAAACATACCTGGAATACTTTTGGAATATTCTTTTTTATATTTGTATTTGTAAAGGGAACAGCAGAAGAAGACAGACAGGAAGTAAACACTAAAGGGAACAGCAGAAGAAGACAGATAGGAAGTAAACACTAACAGGAACACAGTATGCGCTCTGCAGTTTGGGGGTAGGCGATACCACAAAATCTGGATTCGATCCGATCCCAAGTATTTCAGGGCCAGTATCGCCGATACCGATATCGATACTTTTTTTAATGAAAAGCGTCTTATGTACTTTCATATAGGGGGGAGCTGCATGACATGATTTTTGAGCTGAAATCATCATAAATAGACTACATCTGAATTCATTTTCCTGAATACAGACAGGACAGTTTTTATAGACAAATAAACGTTTTACTTTTGCAAATTTAAAGTGCAAACATGAAAAATAACAATACAAAGTGGCCAGAGTAGCGAACTGTCTTCTTGCACACATCACAGTTCGCTAAGTTGTAATTGCCAGTTGTGAAATTGCTCCACACAACGCTGCTCTTTCTCTCAGCCATCATGCGCGTTTGCCATGTCTCTT
>NW_011367058.1:19253-29681 GCF_000735185.1 Notothenia coriiceps
TATTTCAAATTTGCCTTCCATTAGCCCCGCCCCCGAGGAAGCGGCCATTTTGAAATGTGCGTTCACCTGTTAAGCACATTCTTGCGCATCCTCCTAGGGGCATGACCGGAAATTCAATCCGGACAGTTCAGCCCCCTTTCCAATGATGATGCTTATGTTTGCAGCAGGCAATATGATCGCTAAAATCACTCGTGGAGCTCGTAAGCCTGACGGAGAATGTTCACATTTTTGAGACGATTTACATGCCCAAAGTGCGACAAGAGCTGCTCGCATATATTTTTTTCGATATCACGAAACGCTTGTAACATGGCTATCATGATTGCACACATATTTACTTGCTTTTATTAGCCGCGCCCGAGAAAGTCGCCATTTTGAAAAATGTGTCGTTTTCACGCAATTTAAGCAACTTTCTGCGGAACTTCTCCTAGGGGAATGTTGTCGGAAAAATTCCATCGGACAAGTTCAGCCCCTATCCATTATGATGCTAATTGCGGAAGAATAATAGTTCTAGCTCAAACGGGAGCTCGTAAGCTAACGGAGATCTGTACCATCTTTGACTGTTATATGTCGATAACCTACTGACACCGCCTGTCTGCTGCACAACTACTCACAACTACTCTCTCACACACACACACACACACACACACACACACACACACACACACACACACACACACACACACACGCACCTACTGTTAGTCCAACAACGCCCTTTGCTGGGGGCATATTCATTACAACAGACCCCTATACACTCCCTAACCCTAACCCTCCTGTTTATTTGTAGATATCTCCGAAAGCCTACAAATAAAGTGTGAAATGTGGGCTGCCTGTTACATATATTATTGAGCGATATATATTGTACACACTGTTCTGTTTATGCACTGACCTCAGCAGCTGTTCTCACTGTAAACATTGTGTTACAATGAAAGCAGTTGTATTAAAAAAAGAAATAGCCTAACATCCAGGGGAGTAATTAGTGAGTAAACAAACGGTAAAGGGCAGAAAGTCTGATGCACATTTTATCATCTCAAATAACTTATAATCACAACGGGAACAGTTTGCAGAGCTGTGCTTCGTTGACATAAGTCCAGCCATGCGTCACGCCTCTTTTAAACATCACTGTTGGCTGAAATCGACTCCGGAGGATACATCCCTCGGTTATAGCTCCTCCAGAGAGACTTCTCTCTCCTCTAAATCAGTGTATCCTCGGTTACGGCACCTCCAGACAGCCTCTTCGAATATCGATCCTCGACGAGCCTTTAGAGAAATTTGTTTTCCTTCGAGACGGCGCGCCAACATCCGTTTCCGGGTCGATGCCGGAGGACCTGGGACGCGAAAATTTGAGAAATGACAAACGGCTCATTTCCGAGGACTCGCAAGCGCGTCTGCTTCGCGCCGGGACGACCGGCTGCCCTCCCCGACAGGCGCACGGACGCGAGGGCCCGCTCATCACTGCGCGCACAAGTGCGACCGCAGTTTTAATTTCTGTATTGTATTTCTAGTTTCACAATGAGAATCATACAGTAAACATCAAGAAAAGCCAAAGCCTTGTGATTATTGGAGGATTCAAGTTGTTAGCTACCTGTTTAGCTTTGCATAGCCGCACACTGCGAGGGCAGAACAGTGAAAAGATCACAGCACAGCGAGCTCAAGCACATGAAGCGAACACTCAGCAACCATGAGTCTACGGTCAGGAGGAAAGTATGTTAAAGAAAAACTTGCAGGGTTTTTTTTTTCTACATTTATGCTTAAACTTGCTTGAAAATTACAATTAAAAAAGTGAATGCAGGATTTGATATGTTTTACGAGACATAAGGGCAGGAATTCAGAGGGAAAGGAGCAATTTTGAGCTCTGCTCTTAGAAACTGCTTTTTTTTAAGGTCATACGTCAAACGCGTCATATTACATCACAAAAGGGACACATCTCCGCTCTCTGACCGCGGGAATAGTTAGTAGTAGGGGTGGGCGATACCACAAAATCTGAATTCGATCCGATACCAAGTATTTCAGGGCCAGTATCGCCGATACCGATATCGATACCGATACTTTTTTTAAATGAAAAGCTCCTTATGTACTTTCATATAGGGGAGAGCTGCATGACACGATTTTTGAGTTGAAATCATCATAAATAGACTAAATCTGAATTCATTTTCATGAACAGGACAGTTTTTATAGACAAATAAACGTTTTACTTTTGCAAATTTAAAGTGCAAACATGAAAAATAACAATACAAAGTGGCCAGAGTAGCGAACTGTCTTCTTGCACACATCACAGTTTGCTAAGTTTTAATTGCCAGTTGTGAAATTGCTCCACACAACGGTGCTCTTTCTCTCAGCCATCATGCGCATGTGTGTGTTGCACTCGCGAGTCGCTGGCTGCTGCTGTCCTGCCCTGCTGGCTGCTGTCAGTCAGCTTGATAATCGGCGTTCAGGCAGGGAGCGCGCTGTGCGTGCGCGAGCCTCGAGGAGAGGAGGACAGCAGTGGAGAGAGAAGAAAAGAGCATATACTTGTGTTCGTCTGCACATAGTTTTTTGAAGAAATTGACAAATAGAGGAGATGGGGGAAAAAAAGTATAAAAGTATTGATCCTATTGGCTCTAGTATCGATATTTTGAAACGTAACGTCATATCGGAAGTATCGATATTTTGGGATCGATCCGCCCACCCCTACTCTGCAGTGTTTAAAGACTGGTTCATGGAAAATAAATTGTGAACAGACTTGGAGAGTTACAGAAAACCTCCATCAGTGCTGCCGTAACTTTAAGTTACGGTTCTGTTTCTGCAGTTCAAGCCCTTGGTACACAGTGGAACGGACTATTATTTCTTAGCGGAAGCAATGCGATCATTTTTAAATCAATAAAGTACTTTTCTATCAGAATTGTGAATCAAGTCGTTGATTTATTTAGTATGTAGCCGTGTAATAAGCGAGATAAGTATGTCAATGTATTTCTGAAGGGCACTGTCTTCTTTATGAGCTGAAGAACCATTCAGGTGTAAGTGTAGCGTCACAGAACAAACCCAGTTTTAAATAACAACAGCAGCCCGACTTCACTCGTGGCCTCGGTGCACCGGGAGTCTCTTTGGATGAGCTCGGGGTGTGTGCTCAGTGTGAATTCACACACCACATTAGAGCGCTGCTGTAGGGGAAGTGACGGATGTGTGAAGCACCGAAGGCATGCAGAGCGCCGCTAATGTGAAATCTGAGGGGAACAGTTGAAATGTGAGCATAGATGAACAGAGGTGGAAGAAGTACTAGCAATACTACAGTCTAAAAAATAAGGTACTGCATTCGACTTTGTACTGATGTAGAAGTTAAAGAATTGTTAGCATCAAAATATACTTAAAGAACCAAAGTATTCAATATGCAGGATGGCAAATTGAAGCAAAAATATATTTTAAATGGTTGTATGATAACTATTAAGCAATAATCTCTTCATCACTTTAATGTTGCAGTTGGTAAAAATGGGATTTATTTGAATTGTTTTATATAATACAACTTATAATAATGTATTAGTTGATTGAAATTGTGTATTTATAATTGAAATGTGCAAAGTAACTAGTAACTTAATCTTCTAAATACATTTAGTGTCGTAAAAAGTATAACATTTGCCAAACAAATGTAGTACATTCAAAAGTAGGATAACATGAAAATAGTTAAATAAAGTCCAAGAACCTAAAATGTTTACTTTAGTAAATGTACAACCATTGCAAATGAACCAAGATTGATTTCATGATGATTTTTCTTGCCATTTTGCTGTGATTCATCCTCATGATATTGTAAATATTGTTAATGTATCGAACCGCTCTACAAACACCACGACTACAGATAAATACACCCGTGTGATTCCCTGTTGTTTCACATGTTACCCCTCATCATCAGATATGAATCCACACAGATAAAGATGTTCTAGCTTCAGGGGGCGGATCAGATGGTGTTTACATCTTGTTAGGATCCTCCTCCCAGCATGAGCGCCTGAACACACAACTTCACAGAGCTGACCTATTACAACACGTCACTCTGGGGAACCAGGAAACTGCACTGCCCCATTTCTCTGCCGAGGGGTCCAACTAGAGAGAGAAGGACGCAGACTGAAGCAGCCACAACAGATAAGTCAAAAACACAATACTACACCTCCGGATGTAAAGGCCAGCGCACACAGTCCTGCCATGTTGGGTGGAGGAGGTGTGAAGAGGAGCGGACGGCTGCTGTTGCACTGTGGCCTGTGTGGGGAGTCTGAGCAGGAGAGCAGGGTGGTACTGCCAAATCTCTCCAGGACAGGACATTTACGAGGGCTTGACTCATTTCCAGACATTGTTCCTCTGGCTCACAGGAAAGTAACAGCAAGTTGCTACCAACTACACATGCCCCTCCCTCTAACACCCTTCACAAAAAACAAAGCACAAGGCTCTGATACTGGGAATACACAGTGCTGTATGTTTTTAACCCTCCTCTCCGGTCTGTTTTAACTGCTCTTACATTAACACTCAAACCATTCATAATTGTAACACTACATTTAACACACTTTGTGAACAATGTCTCAGACTACTGGTTGTAGTGAACACATACAAAGAATACACACAGAAAGTGTTCCAAAAATAACATCTGGGCTATTTGTGAGTGTGTACTATCTGATGGAATAACATCATCTAGGGTTACCCATTCATTTCTTATGGGGGTCATTTTCGACCGGGAACACCATAGGTGTAACAAAGTTGACTGAACCACTCAAAATGAAATCAAAGTGCTGATCAGCAGTTTTCATGAATACAAATTCAGCCATGTTCCTATCAGGGTGTATTGTGATTTCCTGGACACTTCCGAAGAGGGATCAATGAAACAGCTCTGAAGCATTTTTAGACATAATTAGACCTCAGTGATAGGGGATGCTCAACAATGGCATGACTAACCACTTAGTTTGACTTCTAATTAAAGCTTTTATTCAATTTTCTTTTTAATGAGCATGTTCCAGATAAAGAGGGAGAGAACGGACATTTCAAAGTGCATGAAATTACAAAAGTCAGCCAATTTCAAAGTTGGGATTACTAAAATTTGATCCGGGTTCAGGAGTCCTATCCCTATAAGGACTGGGTTTTCTGAAAGAGATGTGTGTATGTGTGTGTGTGTGTGTGTGTGTGTGTGTGTGTGTGTGTGTGTGTGTGTGTGTGTGTGTGTGTGTCACAAGTCAGTGTCACATGTTGATGAGTCAGCCACTCTTTGTGACACCATGGCAACCAGTCTATCACCGTGTCACCCCCGCCCCGCATCCATACCAGAGCTGAGGGGTGAGAACACACACTGTGACACTGTAAAACACTGTAACACGCTTGGCTACATATCAAATAATTTCTTAGGCCGATATCATCTGATACAGACAAATCAAATGTTAAAATGCACACCAACTTGTTCTTATTGTAGTGTTTGTGTATATGTGCATCTCACATTCCCTCCAACCAGCGCAGATCTTTTTGTATATAACTCATATTTTTGGAGATATTAGCATTCAGTGTGTGTGATAGGGTCACTGATTGATAATGTCCTAAATACAGTTTAAAAGCCTGCTGCTGCCCGAGTGGCCACAGTCAGAAAGCAACGTTTTTCCATTTCTACTCATCTTCTCTAAAAGCGTACACACACACACACACACACACACACACACACACACACACACACACACACACACACACACACACACACACACACACACACACACACACACACACACACACACTAAATAAAAGCAGTACATTGATTTGACGTCGTCAGTGCTGTTATTTAATACGCAAAAAAAATCTATTACCATTATTAAACATGAATTGTTCAGATAAAAATGTTAGTGTAAGCATGATTCTGCTGCTTTAAGATGTATTCACGTACAAATGCAAAACTCCAACTGTTTACATGCACACCGAATAAAGGCTGTGCATTGATTTGGGAAATCACATCCATACATTGGTGGAAACATTAATGTGCAGTCGGAAGCATGACACCTCTATAAATGGGCCTTTTTTGCAATTTTCCTACATTTTATAGACAAAACTAATAAAACAACAACAACAATGAATCAACAATGTAAATAATCATTAAAGGTGGGGTAGGTAAGTTTGAGAACCCGGCTCAAGATACACTTTTTGTTATATTCCATGGAATGCTCTTAACATCCCGATAGCAATGAATATCTTAAGTGCTTTGTCAAAATATCCATAAACAAAGGTCATCTGTGGAAGCCGTGGTACTGTAAAAAGCACGACCAATCATCTGAGCCGGCCCGGCTAAAATAACTGGATGGCCTACCTGCCTGTCAGCCTTCCATCTGTGCACAAACTTATCTCGTGCCCTCATTGGTCATGTGCGCATTCGTGTGTGTTGGAGGAGGGGCTCTGTGAGGAAGTGGCAGATTTTTTCCGGCTGTGTATTTTCAAATTCTTGCGAATTCGAGCTGGTTTCTCCAAAATGACCTACCCCACCTTTAATGCCGCCCACCTGTTCGCTATACATTTGAAGCTTGGTTGTATTCTCTAATTCCAATGTGCATGTCTTTCATCAATAGTATGTGTAATATAATAACAACAGGCACTTGGCACCTACTGTATAGTGCAGTTTATATTGAAAGTACCCAATATCAGAATCTTACTTTTAATTCAGAAATACTTTACATATTTTTTTGAGTTATTTGACATATTCTTATGGTATTTCCATTTATAATATAATGTTTCTCCCTTTTTTCAATATCTGCTCTAATTTTACATTTAAACTCTTACTGTGTTTCTGTTTCCTTTATTATACACCAATGCAAATTCCTTACATGTGAAAACGTTCTTAGCAATAAACCAAATTCTGATTCTGAATGTCTTCTAACATTGAATTTTCAAGCAAAATTCACTTTCCTTGCCGATTCCTATGATATCACTTGTAAAGTAGGTCATCTGCATGATCGCAGCCGTGAATAGCATGTCAAGTTCATTCTACCCATGTCTCATGCTGCTTCAGACTGCTGCAAATGGTTAAGACAAGCCACAGCATCCTTAAATCCTTCTTCAGAGACTGTAACACGTTACTGCTCCACAGAGAGCGGTCTAAACGGGTCACAGAGATCCAGATCGGCAGCTGCCGCGGTTCTGAAAGGAACCGAGAGGAACCGAGAGGAACCGAGAGGAACCGAGCTGTCAGGACTGACAGAGAGCAGCGCACAGAGCAGAGCCTCCCAGCCAGCATAAACTGGGACTTTGAATTGAGAAGCAGCTGCTGATGTTTAACTCTGGAGTCTAAATGACCTTGTTGAAAAAAGGACGTTCATGCTCTGATTGCAATTGAACCCCAAAATGCATGCAACGACAGTAAAACGTATTTTTTTGGGAGATATCTGCATATAGTCAAATATCTAGGGCATGTGTGTGTCATGGTCGCTAACTGATCCTGTCCTGAATGACTGCTCTTCAGTCTTCAGCCGGCTGCTGCTCCTGTGGCCACAGGCAGAAAGCAACCGTTTTTTTTAAAGGCATCTTCTCTAAACACACACACACACTAAATAAAAGCTGTGCTTTGATTTGATACAAGAACCCTCTTCCTAGACTTTTCATCAGCATTCAACAGAATCCATACCAGCAGTTTGCAGTTAAAGATCACCGTGGATTATTTCCATCACAGGGGAATACTAATGATATCATCGCTGCAACATTTCTACTGAGCCTTAGATGCTCTCTCTATCAGACCTCAGGTGACCCGACCAAGTCCCAGACACCCCCACTCTGACCCCACCCCCTACCTTTGACTCGAAGGTAGAAAAGCAGCGTGAGCAGCATCCTTTCTTCCTCGCCTTCACACCCTGGATCTCATGTCTCCTACACCTCCTCCGCTACTCCTCTCCTCATCCTGACTTCCTTTCTCCTCGTGCTGCTTTCAGGGAACAGCTTTGCTCCTGTCTGCTCTCTCCTCCCTCCTTATTCCTCCCCCAGGCTGCTTCTCTTCATGTTCTCCCGACACCACGCGCAAGTAGTGCACATCAGAGGAGCAATACGCAAAAAACGCACGGATTCTTTATGCATCAGCGCTCCTCTCCTCCTCACCGGGGATTGTACCACATGATGCAGGCTTTTCTCAGGAACCTGCTGCCCCCTCCACATGGCAATAGCACCATTTCCCCCACAAGGTGGCAGACGCAGCCCTAAATGCAGCAGCAGCAGCATCCTTTGCACACAACACATTTGAACCTAAATGTAAACCTTGTGGACTAATTTTAGAGGCGGTGCTGTGCCTATCCTGGATGACAGTCACACTTTCCTAGAGACCTGCCGGATGCTTCTATATCACTGTTTTCATGAGAATACAGAGAGCTCTGTGCTGCTGTAGGCCATCTTCAGACACTTCATTCTGTAATATATACATTATAATATATACAGAACAATACAATAATATATTGTGTTCATTTGGGTTCCATCTTGAGTATGAGCATGAGCAGTGTCTATTATTAAAAAGCAGATTCTGAAAATATAGTGCCAAAAACCTGCCCTGTAACAAAGTAATTGTGTCCTGTTAGAGTTCCTAAAACTTCTGTAAAAATAGGCCAGTTTTTTACTTCCACTTGTTTGCTGAGTAGTTTCCTGTCTCAGATATTGTGGGTCAGTATTTGGATGTAAGACTTAGTTTTGCGAATAATTGGATTTAAAACCAGTTCAATGATTGAAAATAAGCCACCAACACGGATTATTGGTCTTAAATCAATTACATCTACTGTTACCTGTAGCACCTGTTTTAGTACTTTTTAAACCTTGATTAATTGTAAGCCAAATTAAAAAGGCTCTATTCTGCTTTTTGGGGTGTTTCCTTTCCTGTAGGGTGTTCTATAGGTTTGCGTCTGATGAAATTCTGTATTTCAGGGGCATTATACTTTCTGTATTTTTACATCTGCGTGGATGAAAAGATTTTAATGATCTAGCAATTGGATTCTCAAATTAACTGTAAACAACTGATCTTTTCAAATAAGCACCGGTCCCACAGACTCCCTTTAAAACTCCCACAACTTAGAACAGATTGGCCCTTTAGTAGAGTACCACAGTACAGGCGTGATTATTTTAGGATGGCGCACCCAGATCTCTCCCAACCAAACACACACTTGGACAGATTTACGTGTATCCTGCCAGTGTTGCAACATGGAGGAGGTTGTGCAAACATTTTCTGCATTCCTTCATTGTGAGGGTGGAAGGCTATTCTCAAGGCTGGACCCATTACTTTATCACAGCAACCTTCAAGGCGTTTTCACTTTATCAGCACTGCCAGGAGCACACACACACTGACTCAACACTGTGTAGCACACGCACTGATTTTAAAGGGCTCAGTGATGGAGCATAAAGATAACACGTTCCTTTTCTCTGAGTGGTTACTCACAGTATTTCAGCTAGATAACTGCATTCAAACTTTATAATGCATAATGGACTTTTTGACTGTTTGCAACAAACAATAGTAAGACTAACCAATAACATTTGTTTTCAATCTTTACAAAATCTGTGTCGATACACTGAAAAAACAGAAACTTTAAATAACTTTATAATGTCAACAGATTTTCCATAACTGTATCAGGTTAGTTGAAAGCAATAATATTAAGTTTAAATAAAAATATATAGGTTCAACTCAATATTGTTGCTTTCAACTAACCTAATTATGTGAAATGTGTTGACATAATAACAGCTCTCTGACTTAGCTCCTCTTATCTTCGACTCTTCTACCCTAACTGCAGAGCTCAGATCTGAGGTTACTGTACTGCAGCCCCGGGCCTGGTTATATGAGGTTTATACTCCAGCAGGTTTATTTACTATACAGCTTCCTACATTTTGTGTTATACTACAGGACTGTCCACACAGATGATTCTGATCAAATGCACAAACTTGACGCGAATAAAATTGCACAGATTGGTAACAATTTATATGAAGGTACACAAATTAACCATCAACTAGTTGTTAATTAACATGCATGCATGCATGCATCCAATATACTGCTAATATATTAGCAGTATATTGGCTCTTTATTAGTCATTATAAAACACTTATTAATGCCTTATTCTACATGACCATATTCTACAAGTAATAAGCCATTAGTTGAGAGTTTTTCCTCAATAACCCTCTAATTAGTGCTTATTTATTGCAAGTAAGGACGTTGTTGTACATGAGTTTTGGTCTTAATATGCGCTGCTCAATATGGGTCTAATAAGGCAGTAGTACAACACGAATAGTAATTATACCATAATAACACTTAACAAATATGATCTATTCTTATGTAACAAGGCATGAAACTATAAGTGTTAATGGTGTCTAAATAACTCAAAATTAGGTATTTATATCTAAGAACATGTTCCCTATTTTAAAGTGAAGTCTTGTTCATAACCAGCAGAGTGGTGGAGTTACGCGTCCTAAAACCTGGAAGTAAGCTGCGCATGG
>NW_011367058.1:30130-33393 GCF_000735185.1 Notothenia coriiceps
TCAATGCAAAACATATAGCAGCTAGCGTGGAAGCTAGCGTGGACGTTAGCCCGACTCGGAGTACAAGGACCCACACCCAATTCGCGTTGATCAACCAGTGGCCTATGCAACAGAGAGATTTTATTTTTCATCAGGATATTGGAAGAATAGGAGGGATTGAGGTCAATCACTGGCACTTTTTTATTTTATTTTAAATGGTACACTTTATGTTGAACTATTTATTACGTTGTTGGTGCAACTGGCACTTTATGTTGAACTGTTTATTGTTTTGGCCAAGGTTATTGAGAGAGTTGGACTGAAATTGATTAGATTTTTTAAATCAACTGTTGGTAAATCAACAAAGTCTGTTATGGCCTCTGAAGCAACAGAGAGATGTTTTCTAATAGTCAGGGTTTCCAATGTTCTGAATGTACTTGAAAGTATTGTGTTATACTTCAAAAACAAAGTGTTATAGTTTACAGAAGGTCTACCTACCTATAGGCTACCTGAATCTCTGAAATGTACTGTATTCCTAAATATGCTATTGCTACACTTTATGGCAAAAATTTCACTTTTCTGTTGGTCTTTGTTAAGTATAGCCTTGAAAAAAATAAACAATGTTTTGTTGCTTAAGCTTATGTATTCAGTCATTATTCAATGGTATACTAAAATCCATGTGAAAAAAATTGCTTCTCACTGTTCTCAGGTCAAATATTTATATGCGATTAAAAATGCGATTAATTGCGATTAATTAATTACAAAGCCTGTAATTAATTAGATTAATTTTTTTAATCGCGTCCCGGCCCTAATTTTAATAAATGTTAACTTTTTTTTTTCTCCAAAGGGGGGCCTGACAGAAAAAGGTTGAGAACCACTCTGGCCTAATGCTACTGACCTGAGTAAGTTTCAGCTTCCCTGCTGAAAAACAACAATTAGCCTCTTCGTCTATGATGATCCTAACCTTAACAGACCCATGTACTGTCTATTAGCTGTTGTATTATGTACGAGCAGGGCTTTGTGTACAATGCTTGGACTTCAGAATACCAGAAACAACCAAGATTATTACATGGGTTAGTTGAACAACTGAGCCATTCCGATCAATTTGGACATTCAGTGGTCTTTTCTTATTTTCAATAGCATTTCATTGCTAAGGACACTCAAGGGACCATGTGCAATCAACAAAATGAATTCAGGTCAATTTAAGGTCAGCTGTGGCCAAAATGAAATCACAATGGAATGGTTTTTGAATAATGATTTGAATATTTAAGCATATAATAGAAGTGGTCAAAACTTTGGATTCATGATAGCTAAACTGTCTCCAGTAAAAAGAGAACAAATACAAGGAAACAACGCAATGTTGAATGTGGGAATCCATATGTTGTGTCAAAATATTGATTTAAGACCAAGTCCATCTCATCCCTGTCATATTATCTTTTACATAACAAGATGACCTGAGCAAGAAAAGGCACACTATAAAAATGATGGGACAATATGTGTGAAAGGAAACTGTTAGCAGCACGCTAACAGGGGTCAGCTGCGCTTAGCTTCTTAGCTAATAGTTCTGCTCCTCTCAAGGGGCTGTAGCTACACCATTGTTGTGGGGTTTGTTTGTGCCAGATGGAGAGGTTGCCCAGTGGGAGCATTATGCAAGAGACCAGCCTCTAGTCTAGTGGATTAGCCTTCTGAACAGATGTGCTCCAGGCTAACGCTATTAATCGCAGAGGTTCAATACGAAGACATGACAAGCACTCCAAATCCAGCCAACAACAGAATGAAATCAGCAGCAGATCTACAGGAAAAGTGGCTTTGATACTTGACTTGGTTGTTGTGTTAATGTTGTTCTGTTTGCATCTAAGTCTCCTGTCTGATGTAGAAAGCAATAAACGCTATCATTAAAGCATGTATGATTAGATATTTATTCCATTGTGTTAATGAACATTAGCATAATTGAAGATGTTTTATGGAACATTTACTGACTTGTTGCATCATGTTTCTAGTGAGGGTGCTTATGCTTCTGATCGTAGTTTTGATATCTGTCTCAAGCAACCAGATACTGAATATCAGACCGTAACCTTTCTAGAGCAGACAGAAGTGTCTTAATCAATCAAAAGCTGTCACAGAATGACTTAATAGTAATGTAAGCTAATTTCTGTTTCAAATCTTGTCTGGGGAGTTGCTATCTCAATCTTTTTTACATTACATTACATTATATGTCACTATTTTTATCCAAAGCGACTTACATACTCAATACTGTGGGCCAGTGGCGGCGCTAGGGGGTGGCTACTTGGGCTCAAGCCCCGGATGTTTTCTGAAAAGCCCCGGATGTTTCACTTAAAAAATAATAATAATAATAATAATATATATATATATTTTTTTTTAAAACGTCTCGGGAGTAATGTGCAGTACCGGAGTCCACCAGAGAGGCAGCCGCTGCGGGACAGTAGCCTGCGTACTGCGTAACCTTCCCTGCCCTGAAGAAGAAGTGATCCTTCCTAGTGCCCATCGCCATATGGCTCTGCTAGTGCCTGAAGAGTTTTAAGCTAATAGTCTATAAAGTTATGGATATTAGAAAGTTATTTTCATTGAAAAAGGCGCCACAAGCTGCAGCAGCAGCAGCACTATCAGCAGCTGACAACAATGTCATCACCAGTAGTGAAGAAATGGATGATGTTTCAGGTTTGTGAATCTAATGGTGATATCTGCATTCTGGCTGTCTGAGAAAGAAGTGAAAAAGAGTGATGTAATGTTATTGTTATAGCTAGTAAACATGGAGGAACCACACTAATTATACCCGTATATGTTAGTATGTATACAGAACATGACTAAGAATTATCCTAAGATGTAACGTTAACCCTTCATACCTCAGTTTACCTTTAAGACACTAAAATAACGTATTCCAATTTTTATATTGTTTTGGAATTATACCAGCTCTCGTTTCAGTACACTTAACAACGGAACCATAGCAACGGAACTGACAGGCAACAGAACTGATAGGCAACCCTCTGAATCCGATTGGCTGTGACTGCATCCACTCAGAGTCTCCGATTCAGAAACGTGACTCTTACACTCTTTACGTCACAAACAAAGATGGTGGATGAGAATAGATCTATAAAACGATAAGCAATGCGTCAGAATCAAGGTGAGACTATCCGCATCCTTTAAAACTCTACGCACATTCGTTTCACCGAAATAAGTAAACGACTGTATTTGAGTGAGTTAAGGCATTAGTTTGCTTCATTAAAGGGTGTTAATGAATAAGTGTTCTCCAGTGGCTTTTGTCCACT
>NW_011367058.1:33433-38607 GCF_000735185.1 Notothenia coriiceps
AAGCAGGCACCACAAGCTGCAGCCTTTTGTCCGCTTTAAGGTATTATTAAGGTAGGGTTAATGTTACTCTCAAAGTGCACCAGATTGATGCTTTTAACTTCAATATTTAAAAAAAAATCTTCCCGGGGGAGCATGCCTCCGGACTCCCCTAAAGGAGGCGACGACCCCCCTAAAGGATGTTCGGTCCACCCCCCACTTGTAAAAAAAAGAGCACCTTACCCCTGCATCCCCCCAACAACTCCTGGGCTAAGCCCCGGATCTCCTACAATCCTAAATCCGCCACTGCTGTGGGCAATCCCCACAGGAGCAATTTGGGGTGAAGTGTCTTGCCCAGGGACACAGCGACATGCTGACTGCAGTGGGGTTTGAACCCTGATCCGAACACCAACGCTCTAATCCACTGCGCCACAGCCGCCCTTTTACAGCCAGTTAAAGGAGCAACACAGTCCAAAGGTCATATCTTTGCCTTGGTTTCCTCCCACATAATGTGCAGTGGAGGTAAGCCGGGCTCAGACTACAGGAGTTTGAAAATCCTTACCCATTTTGAAATCAGGTCATAGTGCGCACAAAGGGAGAAACTTCACAGATGTTCTCCTCTCTAATCTCAGACATGCCCACACTACAAGGTTTGAAAATAATAACGTACCCCTCACTACAAGATCTTTGTGAGGATTATAGGGTTTCAGAGGTATTGATGACCTCATGATCTCACATGATCTCATGGGTAAGCAGATCAAAACCAATTTAAAATCGTGAAGTGCAACAATGTGCCGTAGTAATGCTTAGCAGTAAACTGAGCCAAAGCAGAGTATTTGGGGAGACACAGTGAACATCAGATTTAACTTTGAGATTGTAGAGTGCTGCAGAGATTACGTATTCTTGTAGGCCGACCCGGATGTTAGCATCGGATAGGGTTCCCTTGTTACCATTGAATTTTTGAATACTGTAGAAAATAAGCTCTGAGACACATTTTGACTGTAACATTTTGTTTAGCAAGATAACGTCCAGATATATACACAACTTTTAAGATTTTTCAAGCCTAAATGCAATGGCAGAAATAGAATGCTAACGCTAGGTTATAAAGGCGTATCTCCACCGCTAAGCTAAAGGAAGCTAATGTTCAGCGTGATGACGTTTAGTAGTGTTCTTGAGACACTTGTTAGCAACCACTGTTTATATGACACATTCTGTAGAAGTTTGGACAGTAGGCTTCTAATCAAAATACACGTTCAAACTTTATTCTCCAATCAAATCCTCTGCCTGTGTTTTCAACATCAAGCAAACTTTTATTTTTAAATAATTCACCTCTTTTGGACTTTATATTGTAACAGTTCTCTGACTTTTGGCAACTTTCCAATTGTTTCCAACATGCAATTATCCATCAGCTTCTAAAAAGAAAACTAATCTGAGTCCTATTTTACTCCGTAATCACAGCTCAACATCGAAATAATTGTTTATGGTATTGAAACAAGTTGTTTTAACTTAAAGGGGACCTATCATGCAAAATGCACTTTTGTACGTCTTTTATACATGAATATGTGTCCCCGGTGTGTCAGGGAACTCACCAAGTGTCAGAAAACACAACCCTCTCTCTTTTCTTCCATACCCACATCTCTAAAAACGGGGCTGCAACGGAGCTGATTATTATTTGAATTTTTTTGACGTCAGAAAAGGGGTGCTCCGCCTATATGGGAAACTCTCCACCTATCAGGGGAATGAGAGACCGCTCGAAAGCGCTGGAGACGCTGGAGTACATATGCCAGGCCTGTAACTGAGACTGCCAAGGNGACGTCAGAAAAGGGGTGCTCCGCCTATATGGGAAACTCTCCACCTATCAGGGGAATGAGAGACCGCTCGAAAGCGCTGGAGACGCTGGAGTACATATGCCAGGCCTGTAAGTGGCGCTGTAGTCTGCCACAAAAGCAGAATCAGCCCTTGGAAAAACAATATATGTTTCAAATATAGCATGATAGGTCCACTTTAATTCACTTTTTTATGAACAATCATATTATTTTAACAGTTTTGGTGCTTTACATTTGCTGCTGTCGACACCATCGATCACTCTGTCATCCTCTAAAGCCCTGTGTTATAACCACTGCAATTTTAAAATAACATGTTCATTCACAGTGACGCCTACAGAGCTCAGATAAGTCAATTGTTGCTAAGTGAATGAGACTAGACTTGTTTAAAAACGTTTTTAATTTTGCTTCAGTTGTTTGCTTGTATCTCCTTGAAGGCACTTTGCAGCATTTGTTTGGCAAAGCGCTATATAATTACATGTTCTACTATCAGTAGTAGTAGCAGTAGAAGTAGTCGTAGTAGTCGTAGTAGTCGTAGTAGTATTTGAGTTAGGGATGGTGATTTGTAAGCAGGTTGACTGGAGGATAATCTTTTTTGTTCTTATCCTATATGCAAACCAACTATTTGTGAGTAACAGTCAGTGGAAGTGGGCTTGTTTTAGTGCATTTTGCCTGGTATTGTTTTTCCAATTCTCTGTGGAAACAGCCCCGCAGCGAGTTAGGCCTATTTTAGAAGGTGACATGTTTCCTCTCCATCAATATCTGAGTCACTCTCCTTTCTGCGCAGAGAAAAGCATCCCTCTTTCAATTTCACATGAAACGTTCTGCACACTATAATCTCATAAGCTTCCCTGAGAGAGCGCTGCTGCACGCCGGGCAATCCCATCAGATATGTCAGAGGAAAGAAAGCCTATAATATAGATATCAATGAACTGCCTAAAGTTGACCACAGCATAGTTCTGCAGCAGAGGGGTTGTCTTTGTATGAAATGTCCCAGGAGTCACCGCTTTAATCTTTTCTTTCTTTTGAAAGAGAAAGGGATTGGTCGTAGAGGCACAGGTCAAAGACAGGTTCAACCGTTGTTTCTTTAGTAAAACATGACTTCATCCGAAGAGTGAGATGACCCCAATTCAAGTCAGCTGAGACAACTGCCATGTTACTTAAAGGTTTAGTTCCAACCCAGTTAGTAATAATAGGCAGGGAGCAAAAAACCTCGCTGCAGAAAGACTGATGTGGAGGCTTTTCCAGACATGAAGTCCCTGAAGAATAAAAACAAGGGTCAGATTCAGGTCGGATCAAATAAGAGCCTTGTCATCTGTGACCCAGTTTAGTGCAAAATGCAACCCAACACACAATCTTCATTACTGACATTCATTGAAAAGGCTTAAAGTAGACAATGTATTTTTCGAACAGGTGAAGAATTCAATACAGCATAGTTTTTGCAATATCTTTTGCGCGGAAATATTGTATTGATACATAGACTGCAATAGTATATAAAAACTTGAATTATCCAAATACAATGAAGGAAACGCTCTTTCAGTTTTTTCTAAAAATTAAAGGAAATTGAAAAAATGCAATGAATAGTAAGTATTGTTTCTTCTTTTACTTTTTTTAATGAATGTTTTAGTTCATGTTCAAAAACGACATTGTTTTCCATGTAAAGAAATGTTATTCTTGCATTTGTTTCAAATTTTTATGAACTTAACAGTACATCTCAAATGAGTATTTATGTATAGATGTCGCAATTGTACAAAGCTTTGAAAAAACTGTATGTCTTATGGTCATGCTAATAAAGCTATTTAAATGGAACATTGCCAAATGTTTAAAATAAGATCATATTGTGACTTCAGTACAGAACTAATATGGTGTCCAGGAACCTGTTGTGTATTGAAGTTGTCCCCAGTGGGAGCTGTTCTGATAAACAGGTTATGATACCTCTGCACTGCATCATTGGGTTTTACACCAGAACCAACAGTTTCATCCAGGGAATAGCAAGTCATGAACAGAGCTGTTCTTTGAGACGAATCAATGGAGCACATGAGGAGCTGTTGTTTCTGCTGCTGAGCCAAAGGCAGCAGGGCTCATTAGCAGGAAGAGCAGCGTGCACGGGAGTTCAAATGACCCGGTCATACGCTAAGGCCTGTTGGCACGCCGATGACACCTAATGAGATATGATCCAAAGAACATGCAGATTAATACCATGCCATTGATCAGACAGTCAATAGTACACTGCAAACAGAGAGCCATCCGAGGCAGTGAAAGTTAGCATTGTGTTCGATAATGAAAGAGCCACCACAGAAAGCTTGGAAGGCCCAGGAGGAGTGGTATTTTTGCCAGAACCTGCCAGAACACAGCGTGGCATCTCTGAGGTCAGCGGCTGCCTCACACGTCCTCTGGCTCTAAGTGATGTTCTCACCACAGAGTATTCAGTTGTGGAGCTGATCGGGTTTCTAATGAATATGCTGTTAAAATCCACTATGGCCTCTACCATGTTTAGAGCCAGCACCCTCTAACCAATCATGAAAAAAGCTTTCTCAATAACTGGTTTGATCACAGCTCCAAACAGTCCTATTATTTTCTGTTTAGAAATCTTGACAGATCTGTAGAGCCACTTTTAGCTCATTGTTTTGACTGTATTCTCTTATACAGACTCATCGACCACTATAGTATAGACAAGTTTACGCGACAAACCACGGGTAGCGCCATAACCCTACACAAATGCACTTCATTTCTGCCGGAAGTCTTTTGCACAGCGTCTGTCGGTGTAAACCGGTGTAAACAGTCAGACGGGCACTGGTGTAAACACAGCGATTTCGATGCTAACAGTGATGCTAGCTTGGGAACACGATTCTACTTCTTTGACTGGAGATGGCGTTACTCTCCCCCACCCGAATTCAGTGCAAAACTGGGAGGATAACATGACGACGTGGCCCAGCATAACGTACAGCAAAATTTGCTCCTACTTCGTTCAATCCATGGCAATAGATGGAAAAGCAATGGACAGTCTGAAGGCCTCCGAGGCATATCAATATTTGCACAGCAACAAAGTTGGTTGTGTCATGTCATACAAACATGATCGTTTTGTTTATCTAAAAGCAAAGGTAGAGCCTAGCCAGTGTTTGAACAATGCGTGGCATAATGCTTGGGTGCTGGTAACTGAAGCTGGAGAAGTCAAAACTGCGGGATGTACGTGTGTTGCTGGACCAGGGAGATCTTGTTCCCACTCAGCTGCGATCCTGTGGAAGGTAACTAGATTATTTGACCATTGTAGCCTAGGCCTATGTCTTTTGTTGTTGGTATCCGAACTACATCATAGGCTACTTGGCTAGAGTGCAAAGTGTGTGTATGCCATGATGTATTATATCATATGACATG
>NW_011367059.1:0-3019 GCF_000735185.1 Notothenia coriiceps
CACTATGGGACACTTGCGCTCCTATCGGCTAGCGTTCCAACACATTGTACGTGATAGGCTAAGGGGCGGGGCATCTCTAAGCGGTTGACCAATCACAACAGGGCCGGCCAGCTAACCAATCAGAGCAGACTGGGCTCTGGTTTCAGACAGAGGGTGAAAAGAGAGAATAGGCATTATGAGAAATGTAATACAAACCAGTTTTTTTTCTGTAAACATTATACACACGCTTTGAAACTCTTTAATAAATAAAAGCTCTGATAATATATCTTGTTTTTTAATTGGGCATTTAGCTTACACACCTTTGTTGTTGTTGTTGTTGTTGTTGCCTTCATGATGGATTAGTTTATTGTTGTTAAGAATGAACTGTTCTCTACTTAACTGGTTAATCAATATTAACCTTTGCCCTTAAAACATCTGCTCCTGTCCTCTCATCAATATTGAGTGTAATCACTTGCATCCCACCCACACTCCCTCCATCTCTGCTTCTACTTCCTGTAACACTCTAACCCTGAGTTTAGCTCTGGCTGGTTAGCCATAGATTTACCCCACTCCATTTAGCCCCTCAGTGTGCTGACACTATTCACATTGATTGATGTTATGACAAAACATAAGCGGAAATCCATACGAAACACCGAATCGTAGAGAGGAGAGTTCACACTGGAGAAGTGGCAAAAGTCATTATACTCTAAAGTCTGTGTGCCTGCTAAAAGTACGATTAAAAAGAGGCCCTATTTTGGGGGTTTTCCCCTCTGCTGTATAGGTTTTGGTGCATGTAAATGGTCTGCAAATGCTAAAATGCCTGGAGTGACGACACTATGTTACACTTGAGCTTCTATTGGCTAGCACTCCAACACATTGTACGTGACGTACCTGAACATCAGCAGGAGAGGACTCTTTAAAGTAGAGACACTACATACTGATATACACCTGAACATCAGCAGGAGAGGACTCTTTAAAGTAGAGACACTACATACTGATATACACCTGAACATCAGCAGGAGAGGACTCTTTAAAGTAGAGACACTACACACTGATATACACCTGAACATCAGCAGGAGAGGACTCTTTAAAGTAGAGACACTACACACTGATATACACCTGAACATCAGCAGGAGAGGACTCTTTAAAGTAGAGACACTACACACTGATATACACCTGAACATCAGCAGGAGAGGACTCTTTAAAGTAGAGACCCTACATACTGATATGAACCTGAACATCAGCAGGAGAGAACTCTTTAAAGTAGAGACACTACATACTGATATGAACCTGAACATCAGCCGGAGAGGACTCTTTAAAGTTTTAACTCAAATAATTGTTGAGTCATCTGTATCATTTAGATTGAGCATACGGATTGTCCCTCTATAGATATTAGATATCAGCGTAAAACCTGGTGACCTTCAGAGAGGGCTGTGGCTGCTATACGTCTGTCAGCTGTTTGCATCTATATTTGACTGCTTTCTGAATTGCAGCGAAGAGTGTTTAATGATGAGGGGAGGGAAGAGAGGGGAGATTCTTAAACATTCCCTTTCTCTATCATCCCCACTCAATTGGTCATGTGACTTCTTGAAATTCAAATAACCCTGATGAGTGCTACAGGTGCGTCCTCTCTGTCTCTTTGCAGGAGCAATAACCCATTCTCCAGCTTTCTTGCTCTTTCTCTCATTTTAAATTTAAAACAAAACGTATCGCCTTACTGCATCCTATACGACAGGACTATGTAGGAGCAGACAGAGCTGCAGGACACACACCCCATCACAGTATAGGAGCAGCCTCACACACACACATTCGCCCATTTCATACAAAACACTCAACAGTGACTACATTGTGCGTACAATTCAACAATTCAATTAAAATCAACTGGCTAACGTAGATTCTTGAACTATCACAATTGAAACTATGTCCCTTTTGTCTGTTACTCTATGACCAAATACCTTCAAAACAAATAACAACCGACTTATTGGTGTATGTGCAAATTAGCCAATGTTGGGATTGCACCAAACTTAACTTACAGTTTTTTGAGAATTTTAGCATGCTGACGTTAACATTTTGATCAAAGTGCTACTGTGCCTTTATACAGATTTGCAGAGCTGTGAGCAGGACTTTAGAGAGAGATGTATATTCATTTGTTTATTGGTTTGTTTGTCTCCAGGATTACCAAAAAAGTACTGACCTGGGGCCGTATTCACAAAGGATTTTAGGGCTAAAAGTAGCTCCTAACTGGCGAATTTAGGAGAAACTCCTAAGCATAATGGGCGTGTCAGTCTTAAATTTAGGACTCCTAATTTTATTCATTAAGAGCAATTCACAAAGTATTTTAGGCCTAAAAGTAGCACCTAAGTCTGGGAGAGCTTAAAAGTCCTCGAGAGGACTCCTAACTCAGTAAGACCTATTCACAAAGAATCTGAAAATGGCTGAGAGACGAAATATTTTGGAGACAATGGAAGACTGTGAATTGATCAAGAGATATAGGCTAAATCGTGAGGGTATCAAACTTGTTGTGGAATTAGTGCGGGATGCAATAACATCCCCGACTAACAGGAATAACCCGATTAGTCCGGAAATAAAATGTTTGGCAACACTACGATATTTAGCAACAGGGAAAATGCAACTTTGCAATGCCGACGATTTAGGAATATCGCAACCATCAGTCAGCTGTGCCATAAACCAAACCATCAACGCGCTCTCTAGACCACATATCATCCAACAGTTTATCCGGTTTCCTTTGGACAATCAACAACTACACAGGATCAAAGCCAACTTCATGGCAATTGCAGGTATGCCCGGTGTGGTCGGTGCTATTGACGGGACGCACATAAAAATAATTGCGCCATCAAAAGATGAGGACGTGTTCGTCAATAGAAAGAGAGTACATTCCATCAACACGCAGATTGTTTTCATTCATCATGATAGGGGGACTTGAACGGCGGTATGGGCTGTTATTGAAAGTGTTTAAGTGCTGGAAATATGCTCATTGGATAATAGTTTGCAGGGTGCTTTTAATTGCCTCCTCGATTTA
>NW_011367060.1:0-6384 GCF_000735185.1 Notothenia coriiceps
TATCAGTATGTAGCGTCTCTACTTTAAAGAGTCCTCTCCTGCTGATGTTCAGGTGTATATCAGTATGTAGTGTCTCTACTTTAAAGGGTCCTCTCCTGCTGATGTTCAAAAAGCTCTTTATTCTTCTCAAACTGCCTGTACCTCCTTTCACCCTCTGTTGTTCTCTAAATGCTGCACGTGTTGTCAAGTTGCTGAAGATGTTTCTTCATGTGTTTTGGAACATTTCAGTTTTTATATCTGCATCCTTTCTAAAGATGCTTTGTGCCGCTAAAGCTTGTTTTGCACCTGTCGGCCACCACAGCATTTCCCATTTAGTTGATATATGTTCCCACTAAATGTGATTAATCTGAGTGTGTGTGTGTGTGTGTGTGTGTGTGTGTGTGTGTGTGTGTGTGTGTGTGTGTGTGTGTGTGTGTGTGTGTGTGTGTGTGTGTGTGTGTGTGTGCAGTGGTGTGTTTGGTGACAGTCTGCAGCTCTGTTCCTATCAGTGATCTGCTGGACCGAGCCTCTCAGGGCTCAGATAAACTGCACGCTCTCAGCACCATCATCTCTGAGGACCTGGTCAGTGAACGCACCACGGCTTTTAAATGCCATTATATACTAACCTGCACCACTAGTCCTCTCATGTTTCAGCACCTTGGAGTAGATATTGGAGAAGTACCAGACATTAGGCGCAGGGGTGTCAAATTCAATTTCATGGCGGGCTACATCAGCATTATGGTTGCACTCAAAGGGCCGGTTGAAACTTTAAGACTATATAAATATACATATAATTATTTATTATATTACATGATTGTAATGTACGGCATGTAACAGTATAATAAACGTATTATATTCTTTCAGAGCCCTTGCGGGGCCACATCAAGTGAAGTCGGGGGCCTTGAGGTTGAAACCCCTGCATAAGATAATTTAATGATGATGCTCCTTTGCCCCGCCCCCCAGAACTCTCACTTCCCTCCCATTGGTCGGGTGATTATGCCCCGCCCCTCGATGTGTCACACCTCCTCTCTGCAGACGCCCAGCGACAAGCAGCAAACTCTGCAAGTTTCTGTGAGTCTTTTTTTACTTTTTACTTCTTGGGGTCCATCACAAGGGATAATAATCTGGTGTTCATCATTAATATCGTCATCAATACATCCTTCTATATTGTGATAATATACACACTTTTACACATTTTATTGTTGTTTTAAGAGTGAATGACAATGTGCACATTTAATTTTCTGTTCTTATTACGCTTTTTGGTGTTTATATATATAATTCAATTATATTTCTTACATTTTATATTATTATTTAAATGTTATCTTTTTAATTGAATATATATTTTTTACTTATTTTATTGCATATTTTTACCTTAACTTCTCATGTCTTATAAATTATTTTATTCAGTATTTAAAACAAATTGTATTGCAAATTTTACTTAAACTAGCCGTGTTTTATTTTATACTGTACATTTATTTTACTCTAAATTGGAGAAACAAAACCCAATCTGTAGGAAGGTAGTAAAGTATTTAGATTGTGATGGTTCTTACTGACCTCTGCAGGCCAACTAGTGTATTACAACACCTTTCAAAAAGTCTTACTATCTGCACGGACTATTCAATAAAACCCTCTCCCTTGATCTCCTCCTTCCTTCATTTTCACTATATCTTTATCTTTTTCTTTAAAACTTTTGTTATTGCATATTTTAATTTAACTTCCTGTGTTTAAATAAATATCTTTATTTGATATTATTTCATTTTTGTAACAATTAAATACTCTAAATTGGAGAAACGAAAGTATTTAGATTGCGATGGTTCTTACTGACCTCTGCAGGCCAACTAGTGTATTACAACATCTTTCAAAACCCCTTTCCCCCTCAGCTTTTTGATCTCCTTTCCTTCATCTTCACTTTATCTGTATGCTGTTAATGTCTTTCCTTTTGTAAAGCACTTTGTCAAATTGTTCAGTTTATTTGTTTATAGTGTAGTAGACAGTCCTCATCGATCATCTGTCACTAAAAACAGAAAATGGAGCCGTTTTAGCCAACATTGCTAATTTGCCCCTCTCAGGAGTCGGACCTCCTCTCTCTGGCTCGCTCTCTGCTCCAGGCCTGGTCCGACCCCCTGCTGGTTCTCTCAGCTTCAGCAAACACCCTCCATCACCCCGACCAGACCTCCATCTCCAACAAGGTCCAGGAGCTGCAGCTGCACTCCAAGAGCCTGGGGGACGGCCTGGACATCCTGTCTGGGAAGGTACTCTTTAAAGAGGAGACACTACATACTACTGATATACACCTGAACATCAGCAGGAGAGGACTCTTTAAAGTAGAGACACTACATACTGATATACACCTGAACATCAGCAGGAGAGGACTCTTTAAAGTAGAGACACTACATACTGATATACACCTGAACATCAGCAAGAGAGGACTCTTTAAAGTAGAGACACTACATACTGATATACACCTGAACATCAGCAGGAGAGGACTCTTTAAAGTAGAGACACTACATACTGATATACACCTGAACATCAGCAGGAGAGGACTCTTTAAAGTAGAGACACTACATGAACTCTCTCCTCTTCCTCAGATGGGTCCTGCAGCTCAGACCATCTCTTTGCTTCCCTTCTCTGGAGGAAATGACATCGGCCAGGACCGGATTTCACAATTAATCAACTTCAACTTCCTGTTGTCTTGTTTCCGCCGCGACTCCCACAAGATCGACAGTTTCCTGAAGGTTCTTCGCTGTCGGGCCACGAAGACGCAGCCTCAGATGTGTTGAAGAGAGAGGCGGCCAGCTTTGCTTTTTCTCAACGTTTTCTATAGAGTGGTGCAGGGATATCGTATGTCTCAAAGTCAAAGTCAACTTTATTGTCAATCTTTCAGTTTGTGTGTACAGACAGAGAGAATCAAAATACCATTTCCCACAATCCCGAATACAAAACAAATATATATACAAAAATATGTCTATATATGCACAATTAAAGACACATTTATACATATGCTCACATTAAGACCAAAATAAAAGCACAACAATCAATATATACAGAAATAACAGTCACTTCAATCATTTATGTGTTCCCTGAAGGCAGCATCTCTCTGGTCCAATGGGATTGCTCCATGCGATTTTGGGTTATCGAGAAAATAATCTCTGTGTCAAACAAACGTAGATGACACTTAAATCCACCAGTTGGGTATTTACTGACGTATTCGATGTCGTAGAATTCAAATCTCGTCAGCTTACTTTAACCACAGACCTTATTTCAGGCTAACAACCAAAAACACATTCAGAAAACCATTGTCCTACAGACCAGGAAGTGATGAAATGCTGACTCATGACAGGGTTTTACGACTCATTCCTGCACCTCTCTATTGCCTATAGATTAGCGCATGCTAGGATTCTGCTATATGAGCTAATAGTTAGCATTCTGAGCTTCCAGAAGGCGGCGATGATGAGGAGTTTCATGGCGTATCGTATCCAGTTTCCTGAGTATCTTTAATTTTATACTTTAAAAACACCTACTCCCCTACATTTTTGAAGCCTGTATTGTACGTTTTACTCCACTACATTTATCGTACAGCTTTAGCTACTTTACAGATTCAGATTATTGGCTAAATTACTGACTTTATGACTTTTAAAAGACTACTTTTACACTGTAGCATTAGCCGCTTTCACACCAAGTACTTTGCCGCACTTAGTTCCCAGCACTTAGTACCCCCATGGAACTAAGAGACGATCGCGTTCACCCCGGAATAAGTCCCTGAGGGAAGATTACGCAAATGAAGCCGCTGACGTCACTTCTTCTTCTTCTGCTTTGGGTTTACTGGCAGGCCGCAAACAACTTCACGGCGTATACTGCCACCCGAAGTCCCCGTCCGGAAGTCCCCGGCCGGAAGTCCCCGAAGTTGGGGACTGGCTTCAGTTCTACTGAAGCCCTCCGAGTAAATCGCCAGAACACCGACACCTCCTCATCTCCACCGCTCCCATGTTTTCTTTTGTGTTGCCATAAGTTAGTCTCTCTGCGTTGGTGCGCGGGGCATAATGCTAATGCCAGCAAATACAATGGCGGCTTCACAAAACATTTCTGAGTTTTACGGGGCGTGGTTTGCAATTCGCCCAGCCAATAGAAATTGGTACTTTTTTCTCCCCGGGATAGTACCACCTCTCTAGCAGGCGCTACCAATGGAGGTAAACGTTTTCTGAACTAAGTTCTCTTTTTGGGGTGAACGCAAAATTCCAGGCACTAACGGAACTAAACGGGGAAAGTACGGGGAAAAGTACTCCGGTGTGAACGCGCCTATTAATTAAGTCAAAAGTCACATTAAAAACATTTAATCAGCGTGTTGCACAAACATTGACCTCAATCTGAATGAATGGATGCTAAGGTATATTAAAGTTTAAGCTATCAACGTTTCCCATGGTCATTTGCAAAAAGGTGCGTTGTACTTGTTGAAAGCTTCCTTATTGACTTTAAATCAGGTTGATTACTTCCAGGAAAGGAATAAAGCATCTGTGTTTGCTTCCAGCTGGTCTGGCTTTATCACTTGACCGTGTTATTGTAAACTTGGTGTGTTTGTTCTGCTGTTCCTCCTCCTTGTCTCGTCCTTCTAAAATAACTTTTGCACTTCAGATTTAAACATTCTCTGATAAGCGTGATTTCATGCTTATAGAATTGATCTTTTCAATCTGCTCATCAATAAAGATCTTCTTTTGCACAGTAACATCTCCTTGCCTGTCATTTGTTAGTCCACTGAATTTATGCAAACAAAATATTTAATCACGTGTTAAAGCATACTATTAGGGTATTCGTTATTCTCGCGTCCAGGAGAGAAGCTTTAAAAGTAAGAGACAATGGAGTCTCTGAGAAAGGTTCAAATGGGTACTTTAATTAAATGGCGCGGTAATGTTACAGGCAGAAGATGGTTCTGAGAGAAAACTGCTGTGTCCTCGGGGTCTGGAGACCGAAAAAGAGAGTCCCAAACACGCACGTCAGCTCCTTAAATATCCTCCGATGGCCCCTCCTCGTGTGCCGGTTGGCGCTTTAGGGGGTCCGCTCGCCTCCGATCTTCAATGTCCGTTGTTGCGCAAAACAGAGGATTCAGACATTGTACATTCAATACATAACTAAACACGCCTTTTCTCCTCCTTATCTCTTTCATTACTTTTTATTTATTGCATTTTAACGGCTGTAATTCATTACTTTAATAATACTGGAAATAATTTACGGCAGTTATCATTTACGGTATTTCCGGATGTTTTCATACCAACTCACGTCTGTAAACAAAACGTAACTGTACCTTCATTTAATATTCAGCAATAGTAATATCTCGATGTCTTTAGATGTAGTGTTGAAGTCGGTAGGCTTTGGTGTGCAACACTCCGTGTACATTTTAACTTTACATTCACAACAAAGGGCATTGCGTTCCAAGAATGCAGGGTTGTTGGTTGTTCCTAGAGTCTCTAAAAGTACAATGGGAGCCAGAGCCTTTTCTTATCAAGCTCCACTTTTGTGGAATCAGCTTCCAGTTTGTGTTCGGACGGCAGACACCCTATCCGTTTTTAAGAGTGCGCTTAAGACCTTCCTTTTTGATAAAGCTTATAGTTAGGGCTGATTAGATTCAGCCCCTAGTTTTGCTGATATAGGCTTAGTTTGTCGGGGGACATCTTCCTTCTTCCTTCTCTCTGTCTATACCTGTGTACTCTCATGTTCCGATGAACCCAGCTTCCCCAAATTTCTTTCTTTTTGGTGTCTATATACGCCGGGATCCGGAGTCATGGATGATCCTGCGGTCCTGTGTCATGGATTGCGAGTCCTGGATCTTGAGCCGTGGCTGTGGTCCTGGATCATAAGTCCTGGATGGATATACTCGTGGATTCATCTTCCTATTATACACACATGCATTTCCAAACATTTGGTCTACCTATGTTGCAAATGTATTATCTTTTCAATTTACACACGGCATCTATTGCACGTCTGTCCGTCCTGGGAGAGGGATCCCTCCTCTGTTGCTCTCCCTGAGGTTTCTCCCATTTTTCCCTTTAAACTGTGGGTTTTCTCTGGAAGTTTTTCCTTGTACGATGTGAGGGTCTAAGGACAGAGGGTGTCGTATTGTCATACTGATATTCTGTACAAACTGTGAAGTCCACTGAGACAAATGTAACATTTGTGATATTGGGCTATATAAATAAACATTGATTGATTGATTGATTGATATAGGTTTCTATTTATAATCTTCTACTTTTACTTTGTTGAATTTGACCCCTGCCATGTCCAATTTCCCTGCCGGAATACATTTTCTTATCTTCCATCACTATTGATGATGTAGTTAAAAAATAGAAAACAAGTGCTGTCTCTCCTAATTTCTTTATCAATAAAAGCACACCTCTGATGTTTACGTACTGCTTG
>NW_011367061.1:0-4171 GCF_000735185.1 Notothenia coriiceps
AGCGCGTGCAGCGGTCTGCTTGCGCACGGAGCAGGAGTTTTATGAGAGAAAATATATTTCTCTGTGCTCAAAAATGTTCAAGTGCGTGCTCAATCGCATTTTCTATGCTCAACATGTTTCATTGCGTGCTCAGGATAGAGGCACAAATATAACGATTGTTGTTTAACAGTAGATTTGCAGAAAAATAAATAGGACTAATTATATTGCATTACAGAAGCTAGAGGAGTAGCATGTGGCTGCATTGGGACTGGGGACTTCCACAAACAGCTTCCACAAAACTCCATCATCTCCAGTATAAAAAGGTGTAGCCACTTCAACTACATGCTCCAACAAGTTCGAGTTGGCTGATTTATAAAGATTATTTGGTGAATTCTATATAAAAGAGATGTGTAATGTGTAGAATCTGAGTACAAAAATGGCCTCCAAGAATGTGTGTTTGTTATTAGGTGCTCAGGATCTCTCTGCCTGTGACATGATGTGTGGTATTAAAAATATAAAGAAATGTAATATAAATAATTTATTTTGTATAAAATAAACAAATGGATCCGTTGAATATTGAGGCCAAGATTCCAGTTTTTCATACTTTTTAATCATTTCACCAACTCTTTGGGAGAAGGGATTTTAGGGTTTCCTTTAAATCCCAAATACATTTAAAAAAAAAAAAAAGAACCAATAGAGTGCCACAGTGAAAACCCGGAAGTAAGTTAGCATTTTACCACTTCGGTTCCTTCGCCAAAAAGCAATGTAATTTCTCCATAGGATTTTGGAAAATAGCTGGAAACAAGGTCTGTGGTTGACACATATTTAAGAGCCAGATCACGTTTTGTTCTACGACATTAAATACATCAGCAGTGACCCCACTGGTGATTTTTGAAGAGTTTACGTGTCTGAAAAACTATGGTTGTTAACAAGTGGCTGAATAGGACCACAGAAGTTGTGGAGGACGTTGTACGTCATTATGCCGAACACGTAAACACTCCTCTAAGTTTGTTTGCCCTGTTCTGCTTGAAAGCAAGTACCTGCCTCCTGCAAACTCTTCAAACAAACGCTTCAACTTGAAACATTTAGAATCTGTATTTTTGAATATGGATCTTAATTTGGCGTGACGTTGTACTCGGCTGTAGATCGTTTATAGCATAACGTTAGCATTTTGCTTCTTGTGACTAGATTTAGGATTCGAAAATTATAAAAGTAGGGTAGACATGTGGATATTATCCGGCTGAACAAAACGTGATCCGTCTCTTAAATGTGTCTCAACCACAGACCTTATTTCGAGCTATTATCCAAAATCCTATGGAGAAATTGCATTGGTTTTTTGTCGAGGGAACCGGAAGGAGTTTACTTCCGGGTTTGAGGACGCGTCACTGTGGCACTCTATAAACCAACAACAAGCTTGACATTTTTACCTAACACCATCAGATGTGCATAAGGCTGTTCTTTTTAAGGGTTTTGATTGGTGATGCTTTTTTCTTTGAAGCTTAACTTCTGTTAGACACTAATCTCATTTAGCTGACAAAGGTTTCTGCTTGTAATGTGTCCTTATGCATGAGACCTTCAGGACAAGATATGAAGGAAGCTGGGCATCCAATCAGAGCCCTCCCATGCTGTGATTGACATTCTCCCCCTGAGGAGTCCTGGCTCCCTGTGCTCACTGACCTGCCTGCATTTAACTGTCAAACAGCAGCAACGTCACTTTTCAGTATCAGACCTGGGCCCCGCTGAGCAGCAGTCACAGTGCAGAGGCCCTTTAAAACCTCGCTGCATTAGTGGGGAACACCTTATGGGTTTCACTCAACCTTTAATCTAGTTGAACACCGGACTCCTTTATCCCCACTGAAAAATCTATAATGTGCAAAATAGTTTTTATTTCGAAAGTTTGAATGCTTTTTGTCTCCTACTTTACTGCTTCTGTTGAGGCAAAAACACCTGCTGCATCTTTGGGTGAAGTATGACTATAAGATCCTGTCACCCACCAAGATAGACTGAATGTGTGTGGTGTTTTGCAATAGGTGTGGGTCCGAAAATGTTCTTATAGTTGTGTAGATTTGGGCTAAGGCTTTGCAATTTAAGTGTCAGTTTCAACAATTGTGCTCACAATGTATCATTGTGGTGCAGTTGAATGTTGAACCTATACCATAAATGAATGTTGAGTTGTAAATAATAAATGGTCTGCATTTTATGGAGCGTTATCCAGTCTCTGTGACCCCTCAAAGCGCTTTTACATTTACAATTCACCATTGACACCACTCATACAGAGGTAGATGCTGCTAAAAGATTCCACCTGCTCAAGGAGATTGGGTTAAAAGTATCTTCCCAAAGAAAACATAGACATGAGGACTGCTGGATGGAACACACAACCTTTCGATTGAAAGACAACAGTTCTACCTCACAGCCACTCGGTTCATTTCATCAACAGTGAGCTAGAGATTGGGTTATTAGGAGCTTTGTTACCTGGAGAGCAGATGTAATGTATTTGTCTCATGTAACAGTCCTGTGGCAGCGGTAATCAATGCAGACTGAAGGCTGGCTTAAAATCCTATCAGACAGAGGAAACCCCCCACTTCCTTTCACACTGTCTGACTGCCTGTCTCACACACACTGAGATTAATCTCAAAGCTGCTCTGTAAGGTGGAGCCTTCACTTTGTCATTAGTGAGTGATCAAATGAGAGCAGTCTATCTTCACTTCCTGTCATTACTGAACTATTTAACAGCAAAATACACAGTCTGACAGCTCTGGATGCAGCAAAAAGCCTCTAAATGTAGAGAATACATTGTCACATCCTCTGTTACTGAGGAGAAGGCTGTCTTTAAAGGTGACATGTCATGCTTTTCCGGTTATTACCCGTCCCCTTGTGTGTTATGAAAGTTTTTCTGCATGTAAATGGTTTGCAGAGTCAAAACCCTCAAAGTACACCCTGTAGCGAGTAAAACTCTAACACAGAAAATACCTCCCCAAAACGCCTCGTTGGTGAAACGTCATCATCCATTTGATTCTTCCGGGTACGTGGTTACGAAAGCACATACCCGGAACTAAATGGGCCAATCCGTGGAGCCGTTACGTTACGTCCGCGGAGCCGTTACGTTAAGCCCCCGCTGATTGGTCCAAATTGACCAATCCACACACACTCAGTGCAGGCAGCCCTGCTGATTTCTGCTCCCTGCTGCAGGCTGATAACAGACAGTTGGGATCGCGCAAAATTCTCTCTGCAGACCCATTCTCACAGTGTTTATCAACCTATAAACCTTTTTCTTACTCAATATCAAGTCATGACCGAAAGAACGAGATTGCGGGTACAAGCGGCCGAGATGGGTTTTCTCCGCAGGGTGGCTGGTGTCTCCCTTAGTGATAAGGTGAGATGTTCTGTCATCCGGGAGGGACTCGGAGTTGAACCGCTCCTCCTTCGCGTCGAAAGGAGCCAGTTGAGGTGGTTCGGGCACCTAGTTAGGATGCCACCTGGGCGCCTCCCTAGGGAGGCACGTCCAGCTGGGAAGAGACCAAGGGGTAGACCTAGAACCAGGTGGAGGGATTATATCTCTTCGCTGGCCTGGGAGCGCCTTGGGATCCCCCAGTCAGAGCTGGTTGATGTGGCCAGGGAAAAGAAAGTTTGGGGCTCTCTGCTGGAACTGCTACCTCCGCGACCCGACCACGGATAAGCGGGCGAAGATGGATGGATGGATGGATGGTATGTGAAAAAAACGAAAAGGCACACAATGACTTGCCGTATGCAGTTTAATAGCATTGTGTTTTACTCATAAAAAAGTGCTATTGATTAGGCGAAGGGTAACTTTCAATATTTGTTATCTCTCGCTACGTCATATAGCAGGCGAGCAGACTCCAAGGCCGCAATGGTTTCACAGAGCTGCGCGACAAACTCCAGTCATTAATCATCCTCACAAAACAGCATCAAGCAGCTCAATGTTTGCCCCCAGACGCTCAGCATTGTGCACCACACACACACACACACACACACACACACACACACACACACACACACACACACACACACACACACACACACACACACACACACACACACACACCACCACCACCCACCCACCCACACACACACACACACACACACACACACACACACACACACACACACACACACACACACACACACACACACACACACACACACACACACACACACACACTACACTAACGTA
>NW_011367062.1:0-4692 GCF_000735185.1 Notothenia coriiceps
CCTGCCACATTTCCCCCTTCCAACAGACTTTTTGTGGATGTGCTTTGAAACTGCACTCTGTGAACAGCTTGCTCTTTGAGAAATTTCTTTTTGTGTCTTACCCTCCTGATGGAGGGTGTCAATGACGGTCCTCTGGACAGCAGTCAGATCAGCAGTCTTCCCCATACTTGTGATTTAGTTTACTGAACCAAGCTGAGTGTTTTTCAAGGCTCAGGAAACCCTTGCAGGTGTTTCGAGTTAATTAGACGATTCAAGTGATTCGTTGAACACCCTACTAGTATACTTTTTCATGATATTCTAATATTTAGAGATAGGATATTTGAGTTTTCTTAAGCTGTATGCCATAATCAGCAATATTAAAATAATAAAAGGCTTGCAATATTTCAGTTGATTTGTAATGAATCCAGAATGTATGACATTTTTGTTTTTTTAATTGCATTACAGAAAATAAAGAACTTTATCACAATATTCTAATTTTCTGAGACAGTCCTGTATGTGCATGTTTCAGTGTCCACTGCTTTGCGTATTCACATTCTCCCTCCGCTCTGTTTCTGAAGGGCGGGGCCCCCCTCCCACACATTGATGTACAGAGCAGACAGAAGACCTTGTTTATATTATATATATTATCAAATTGAGAGGTGCAGCCAGTGACTTATCCTAAAACCAGGAAGTAAGCTTCTGGTTCCCTCGACAAAAAGCAATGGGATTTCTCCACAGGGATTTGGAAAATAGCTGGAAATAATGTCTGTGGAAAACGAACCTGTTTGATAAATGCACGTTTTGTTCAGCCGAAAATCTCCACACGTCTACCCTACTTTTATAATTTTCGAATCATAAATCTAATCGATAGATTATAAAAGGGTTTTAGGATGCGTCACTGCACCACGAGAAGCCAACTCCATCGATCAATCTGGCTGAAACTTTCTCTCCCTCTTCTTCTCATGCTCCCTGTCACTCTCCTTTAACTCCTCTGGTGACTTTCTTTTATTTGAAGATAGTTTTTTGCCCGGCTACCGCTGGTATAAAAACATTTTGGCGAATGGTTAGGTGGCGTGATAGTCTGTAGTGAAGGAGCGCGCTCCTGCTCACGGGAGCCTGCTCGTGCTGCGCTCCGCAGCAAACAGCCGTTTGCTTTTCACCCAACAACGACAACCAACTCACAAAACGCTATGTTCTAGCGTTAATAAATGAAACAATTTAACTAAATTGCTAGTCAAAATACCAATACCACCGGCCAATTTTTTTAAAACAATATTTTTAGTGGCCCGAGCGGGCAAGTGGAAAGTACGTTATGCTGGCCCGGGTTGTCTAAATAGTGCTTCCGGGCCAGCGGGCCATTTATAATGTCGAGCCCTGAAACGGCAATTTTATCGAGGTCAGAAAAGTTATCGAGTTCATTTTTATTTATCGCATGATAAGTCAATTAATTGCTTATCGCGACAGGCCTAGTTCCATCCTCAAAAACGAATACTTCTGCAGTCTAGCTGCAGCTTCTAGCAACGGTCTTCTGTTAAAAAAAGGACACTGAATGTCCTGAATGTGGCAGGAGAGGAGACGGTGATCGCGGAAGCTTTCTTCCTGCCTTCACAAACTTGAAGGCAAACTTGGTTCTGGACTGATTCAGAGCGGGTCATTCTGCTGTTGGTTCTGGACTGGTGTTGGTGGATAAAGCAGACTGCTCCGTGTGTGGTGTCGCTGAGCCGCTGTCACGTCTGTTCCCTGATCTCTGCGTCACAGACCGATTTGATATTCATGTGAAAAAAACCTGCCATTGTCCAGCCACGGCCGGAAAATCTGGAAGCGACGTTACTACGCTATAATCGATTATGTTCTATCGATGCAGAATCATCCACGTCCGCATCGCGATGCATCATAGAAATGACACCCCTAATAGTTACACAGCGACAATTTGGAAATGGATCAGAAACACCGGAATTTCCGTTTTGAATTGTGTGAAATGTGTTGAAAGTACTCACACGGACTTGTTCTCATACATTGTGTTGTCTCCCACAGACCCTGGTCAAACAGCTGGACACCATCCTCTGCACCTTGAATGACATTTTGAATGAGAGGTAAGATGGAGCTCTGGACTGGTGCTGTTATGCTATTAGAATGTCTCCCTTTTCATTGTAAGAGTGACTCCTCCCTGCTTGCCCCTAATGTGATTCTGTCTCTAACTGACTCCCCCCCGGTGTTGTTGTGTAGCAGTAAGCTGCTGTGGGAGCTGCGTCAGGACGCCGCAGCCTGCCTGGGTCTGCTCTGCACCGTGCTGAGCTACGAGGCCGAGCGCATCTTCAAGTGGCTCTTCATCAAGTTCACCACGGGCAGCCGGGACGAGGTGAAGCTGCTGTACCTGGTGGCAGCGCAGCGCGCCCTGGAGGCCGCCGGGGAGAGGAAGGCCTTCTCTCACGTCATGCAGGTAACCCCACAGGCTCTGAGACGGGCTCTGTTCCCATATCATTCTCTGATCTGCAGAAGGTGCTGATGGGAGTGTTTTGTGTGTTCCAGCTGGTGATGAGCAACCTGCAGTCCATCCTGGAGAACGTGGACACTCCGGAGCTGCTCTGTCACAGCGTGAAGTGTATCCTGCAGGTGGCGCGCTGCTACCCGCATGTCTTCAGCACCAATTTCAGAGTGAGTGCTTCACCAAGGAGCGTATGTTGCTCCACGTAGATATCAGGGCAGGAGAAAGTCTTATTGCAGACCTAAAAAACACCCGTTTCCCCTACACCATGGACAATCCAACATTTTTTTATCTTGTTTGAATGTATGCCTTAGAATGTTTGGCTTATTCGAAGCCAAAGCAGTAGTACATACAAAGGTTTGGTTTATTGAAAGCTAATGTACTTTCATGTTTTTGCCTTTTTGATTTTGTATCTGTTTGATTGCACTTATTGTAAATCTTTTTGTATAAAAGTGTCAGCTACGCAAACAGGGTTAACTAAGGTTTTTTCTGTTTTTCCACAGGACACAGTGGACATCTTGGTGGGATGGCACATTGATCACACACAGAAACACTCACTCACTCAGCAGGTTTCAGGTCAGTGGGGTTTTATCATTTGCACTAAACTTGTTTTGGTGTTCAAACTTTGATAAGTTCTCATGGGATAAGTTGGATTGACATTTTGTTTTTACTGCATACCTCTTCTCTGCAATGAAATGTGGTCAACCTGTTTATTTCTGTCTACCGGCCTGTTGCTTGAATTGACTGAATAGTGGATTTTAACGGCTTGTCTACAGGGAAGGCATGTGAGCTCTGTTTTAACCTGTTAAGCCCCAATGGCTTTTTTTTCACGAAACTGTGTCTCAGGGCTTCTTAAAATGTAATAAACCATGAATGTGTCATACTCACTTAACGGGAAGAAACTAAGCTAACTGACAATATGAACCATTTTTACCGAAACAAAACAAGTCTCACAAGAAGCGTCTAAATGAGCCCTGAGCGAAAACATTCTAACGCACTTAGCACAGAACTCTAGGTATAAATCGATCTATATACTTATCGGATCTGCACAAACAAGCTTAGCTAGCAAGCTGTGATTCCACAGATTCTAGAAATATAAGTGTCATCACTGAGCGATCAGAACTTGCGACAGGGGAAGCAAATACAGACATCACACGACGTAGCTTTAGGTAGCAAAACGCGGAGATATGCTCACCTTTTGCTGTTATTCTGATCAAAAGTCGTGTCCAATGGCATTAAAACAAGAAAAACACGGCTGAAGGTTAATCCATAGGTTAATACAATGTGTCTGTCACAAAATTATTGATAATCCATCATTCAATTTTTATGTCAAAAATTGAGTTTTCATATTAGCTGCTAATGATAGCTACCAGAGTGTATGACAGCTTCCTGTTTTGGGTATTCTGGCTACGCGTCACTCTCACTCCTTATTTGGTAACGTGTGTGAGTATGTGGAACTTCCCCTCAATTCAATTGGCTCTAACGGTTAAAAAGAGATGTCAATCATCAAAATCGACCGAGGGGGGCCAGAGATAGATCAAATGACCCCAGAAGTGGGTTTTTTGTTGTTGCTAAATCTCTCTAAAAAGGTCAAATGTCACTTGTTTTGCATCAATCTTGATACAGGGTACTTATTAGGCGTTATAGTTTGGATTCCTAAAGCTTTTTCTCTACTATCCCATCATTCAAAGATGGTTCTTTTTGGACAGACACTAACATTTACATTTCTTTACTATGTCTGAATTAACTTTAAAATTAAAAAAATCTATATTGATTCTGACTTTTCTACGTCCAACTCACAGGTTTGTCATTGCTTTGAGAGAAAAGATTATTAATTTACCCCTTTTTAGAAGGGAAGATATGGTCATTTGTTCTGGGAATGTCATTTTCGAGCCTGAGACCTGGAAAACAGGCTCGGGGCTTAACAGGTTAAAGTAATCAACACTGCCTGTATCTACACGGGCTGCTTAAGGACTTCATTATTTTTCTCACTTTTATAAGCTATTTTTAATAGATGACCCAAAAAACGAAATCTACTCAACAGGAAAAGAGCATTGTTTACAGATGAAATAGACAGTTCTGATTTTAATATACTATGAAACGAGGATATCCATTGATTAATGGATTAATCTACTTGCACTTCATCTGACCATCACAGCAGTGCTAAACATTGTGCTGCTGTAGATGGCAGTCCAGTAGCTCATGCCCCCCCCCCTCTGTCCCCCCCC
>NW_011367063.1:0-46617 GCF_000735185.1 Notothenia coriiceps
TTTTGCAGCCAGAGCATGGAACAGCCCTTGCCAGTCTGATGGCAGGTGTTCTAGCGATCCAGCGATCTGGGTCAGTGTTATAGTGATAATATTATAAACAAGGTGAATTTAGCCACGAGAACAGCCAAGACACATGTGTAATATGTATATTGAGCCCAGAAAATGAATGTTATTAAGGGCTGTAAGTATATAATAAGCCTATGGGTAAAATGGACAACATTGTAACTAAGAGATTTAAAATATACAGAGATTCTGCACTGCGGTCACTCAGCCGTATCTCGAGTTTGTCTTTTCAAATCAGCTGCTCTTCATTTTCTTTCCTGCTATATTCAATGAGTGATACAAATATTTTTTCACCCCGGTTACACTTTTCATTTGCCCAGTACGATGGGCGCTGTAAGTGATGAAAGTGGGGGATGTTGGCTTATCTCACCAACTCAAGCTCAACCTCGACAAGACTGAACTGCTTTTCCTTCCGGGAAAAGATTGTCCCACTCTTGACCTAAAGGCCCAGATACACCGGCCAGTCACCTGAGAAGTCGCCGACACCGACTGTTGCGTCGCCGGACTCTCCTGCGTATTTGCCGACTTCGCGCACTGGAACACACCGCAAATCCGAGCCGAGCACGTATGAACTGCGTATGCGTGAGTGGCAATAACTCTCCTTACCAGCAGGCGGCGGTAGTGTGTATTCATCATTCAAAAGAGGAACAACCGGAAAGACAGAGAAGAAGAACAGACTCCGTGATATAAACAAACAACAAATAGCGTTTTTCTTTCCATTTTCACTCTCGTGCATTGAAAACATGAACGAACAGGAGCTCTATAAACCGATGAGGTGAAATAGCCGTCCGTGTGTGTTCCATCTTCCATTTTAAATCATTTGTTTACCTCCCTCACTTCCGTTAAAGCTTCTCATGCACTGATTCGCTAGCTGAACAGCCAATCAGTGTTATCCCTTTGTCCGACTTCCGGTGGTGTTCCCGATTCAACATGTTGAATCGGCAGGAAAAGGCGTCAGGTCGGCAGAAAAGACCCGACGGTGCGGCGCACACACCACTCCGAATAGGGCGTGCCCACGCTCATGTTCGGCCCGACTCCCATTTACTGCCGATTTCGGGCCGGTGTATCTGGGCCTTTAGAGGAAGTACAGAAACATTGGGATTTGTTTTAATGTTTGAGGTGCAATAAACGACACAGCAGCTTTTTGGCATGATAAAACTATTATGTTCCGCCTTACTCATGAGAGTAACAGCTGGAGAAATTACAGCCTCGCCTACTGATTTTAATTTAACCATATATCAAGACTGATTGTCGATTACCAAAGATCGAATGTAATTGTTTGCCTGACTGGCCATCGTAATCGAGCTCTTTGAAAATCCAAAAATCCACGGTTTTAAAAAAAAATTGATCCGATGGGCAAAAACTTCAGAATTTGTATTGACCGCCATTCACCCTACTTTTGGACTAAATTACAATTTGCGCAAAAAACATCATAACGTCAACATAGAGTTTAAAGTTGTGGTTATAGATTTTAAACATGACAGATTTAAGATTGAGATATTTGTAAATGTATAGAATAACCATGGCCAACTTTAAATACATAAATACCAAATACAATGTTATCCCCAATGTCACTGGATTTGTACTTAAAGTCTATGATTATACTAAGAACATACTACTGTCTACTTGTAAGGAGAACTCTTAAACGACAAATGTATGCCTATTATTATAGTTGTATTCCATATTTAATAGAGATAGCCGAACAAATCTCCAAAAATACCCTAACATTTTTTATTTTAAGTCACTTTAAGTGCTGTGTATCAACTGGATCTGACCACAATTCATATATTTAATACAGTATTGTGTTCTTGAATGATAATACATACATGCTTGGTCAACAGTTTCAAAATCTAATTGAATTAAGAATAAAAGGAGGAGTCTGTTTCTTTGTGTTGCATAATGTCCATGTTTATTTCATATATGACAATGTGTTTAGTGTACACAAACATTTGACGCTAAACTCCAACACTCAGAGACACCGACTGAACTACTGCCCATTTCAGAGTGGGTGCAACTTTATAATACACTGTTCACAGCAATCATGTTATATACAATGCAAAGTCATTTGAAGAAAAAAAATGCACTTGTGCAACTTGAAAATAAATTAAGATGTGGAAGCATAAAAATGTAGATGATATCTTTCAAATGGGGTTAGAAAAAGTAGATGTTGTGAAGGCTGACAGCATGATGGTGAGGTTGAGATAAGAGTGAAAGTGTGATAATAATGAACCAGCCTCCCCTCTCATGTCAGTGGACAGATTACAAGAGGCTTATCCCACACTTTCGTTTAGTTCCCTGACAGTAACCCACCTACAATCAATCAGGAATCAGACTGTGAACACAGAAGACAACACAACCACTCCAGCAGAACAACTGTTTCCAATATCAATGTACATTCAGTGTGATTTTTTGTGTTTGACTGCACCAAGAAAGCTTTGGTTGGCTCAAAAGTGACACACAAAGAGGCCCATTAAAAACACGAGGAATAATCTCAACACAAAGATCAAACTGGAGCAATCCGAGGCTCACATTTTAAGATTGTGTTTGTAAAGGAAATGAGACACAATGAGTGCTTTTGACGGTGTCATTTACAGCAGGGCTTTCTCTCCATGTTGAAGCTGCGGCTGGATAAACAACAACTGCAGTCTCTGCCAGGAAAGTCTGTGATGGCAACAGGGATCACAGAACACAGCCAACAAAAGAAATGAACACACATTAGACCGCCTGATTAGCCACAACTAGTGACAGCTATGGAGGATTTACAAGGTTTTGAATGGATCACTTCAAACAATTGCCCACAACCGACAGAATACTTTCAAATCTCGGGATATATGCTTGAATAAAAACAAATACTTAAATTGCAGTTAGAATGTAATCCCCTGCTCCCATTTACTGTGCCATCTTACAACAAATCATATTGTTAACAGTTGAATGCTTTGAGATGTTGTCTTAGTTTGCAGGTGAAATGTCTCTTCTGTAGCATGCTCTCTAGGCTGGCTGACCTGAGGCATGCTCATTCTTAAACTTCACACAACATCTCACACGCTGAATCTGTCACTAGTTCAGGAGCTGTTTCAGATTCATAATTATCAGGAATGCAATGTATACAAAATGCACTGTAGCAAAGATCGAAGGTAGCACATTTTCTAAGTCTGATCGAAATCATTTTCTTTTGTTACGAGTTATCAGGTGGAGAAAAAGGTTTTGCCAGGATAATCTTTCTTAGTTCCTACTTTGTTTTGATAGGAAAGAAGTTTATTTTAAATTAGGGTTATTGGTTGTTGTTGTTGTTGTTGTAATACTCATTTAGGCCACAAGAGGCTTTAGTGCACCTCTACCATGTGTTTTAAATGGGATTCATGATTTCTAGCCAGAAGAAACATCACAGAAATGTTACAAACTATACCTGAAAATCCCCTTAAAGAAGATTAGGCTTAGGAAATGCATCAACAAAATGATTTTCCTACCTCTCAGGGTTCAAATCAGACGTTACGTCCTTGAAGTATACGCTGTGTTATGGACAATTAATGACAGCCGATTGCCAGTTAAGATATGTAATAGATTTCTGTCTGATAATGTAGGTGATGATGATAAGCAGAAAGTTATGATCCGCAGACACTTCCAGAACAGTAGCAGCATGGAGAATGTAGTTTCAAAGCAACTGGTGCTGAGGCACACTGTACAGTCTGATTGAAAAGAGAGGCACTACATTGAATCAATATACATATCATTCAGAAAACGAGTTTCTTATTCTGTAATGTGAGGAACATTTATACTTTTGATTATTTAACAAGGTAGCTTTCTGCAGCTGCGGATGGACACAATCGACCTTTTCAGATGTGTATTAGTAGGGGTCAAAGGTCAGGTGTGACTATCCAAATTTTACAGGGGACAGTATTATTCAAGTCATTTTCAGCTTCACAAAGAAATTGGCCAATCGTAAATGATTCAGCAGTTTAAATAGCTGTATGGGCACAACGCTGTCTTATTCAAACATTTAAGGAACTCATATTAAAAAGTGCGATGTGCAGAAATTGCACAGTACTACTATTTTAGAAATATAAATGTCTTTGTAAATAAATACATGCAGAAATAAATAATAAAGCTGTTAAATATCTAAATATATCACATTTTAAACAGATACAATTCAGGTAGAGAATGGGGTTCAATTGGGAGGATTATTGGTGATGACATTGAATTCCTTTTGGTGTGAATGTAGATACCCTCGGTGCTCCTAAGAGAAGCTAAAACATGACATGGATTGATCAGAATGCCACATAACATAAGGTCTAAGATGAGATGTTCCTTTGCCAGGCTGTGTGTGCTAAAGTTTCGGAGACATTTAGGAGTAGGACAGCAGATTGCTCCATGTAAGGATTCACGGTGCAGGTAAGAAGATTGTTCTAAAGAATTACACTCAACTGTCCTTTATTTTCTTTAAGCGTGTATTTTTTAGCTGAATGCAAACCAGTTTAGACACTGTATATACTGTATATAGCTGTAGAGAAGAGAACATTCTGGATGTTTTTTTCTATATTTACTGATGCAAATGAAGCAATGTGATCTTGCTGACATGACAGCTTCACATCAAAATAAACGTCACTGCATTTTTTTGAGGATTAAATGAATAAGGCTTGATGTGTCACCGACAACAACTACAGTACATTACCATACGTATGTAATCTGATATAAGAAACTGGTGCTACTTCCAGTCTTCTCCAATCGTCCAGCTATGAATAAACCTCAGTACAGGAAAGTGACAGCTTTTTGAAGAGTTTCTTCAGACTACAGTCACACCGCAGCAAAAGCCTGACACAAACATGGGCGCTTTAGGTGCTGAGGACGTACAGGGGTAGGATAGTTATTGGAGACTGTTGTAGTGGGGCTGGGNATAAAGATCAATATATTATAGGTAGAAGTAATGAACACATTTTCTTTATGCTTTATATTTAGGCTACTTTAATTCTTCTTTAGAAGAATGACCGTGAAGATAAAATATTTTCTACTCTCTAATGCTGTTTTATTTCTATTTTGAGATGTTTACATTTTAGAATTGTTTATTTATATTCTTTTAATGTCTTATTATGTGCAATGCCTTGTTTTACATGCTGTTGCAACGGAAACATTTCCCAATTTGGGATCAATAAAGTACATATTATCTTATCTTTATTTTAAATACATTTCTTTTTTAATGCAGTAGATGGACACCTGATGTATTAAACAAAAGGTACAGTCTATGCTTTTGTTTAATGCATTAAGTTTAAACAGCATTTTTAAACTATTACTGCATTTATTATATGAAATATGTTGGTTTCTTCTTTTCTAAGGTTACATTGTTGCATACACTAAAGTAACAATCATCTTATTGTTATTTATTGTATCGTTTTTATTTGCATTGCATTTGATATTGAGGTTTTCCAAAAGTAGTATTCAGGTTACATTACTTTTATATTTTGATACTCATATTAGGTTACTGATTAGATTTGTTTTCATGTAACTATTTATTGTAACGCATTACATTTTGAATGTTCCCTCCAGACCCTGATCACCGACCTTCAGCATGGCCTGCTGGTCCTCGCTGTACTCCACCTGAGCCGAGGACAGGTTGAGGATAGCGCGCTCCACAGAGTCTCTCTCTGTGTTGTAGATGTAGACGTACGGCCGCCGCACCACCACGTAGCGCTTCACCCACCCGTTAGTGTTCGGCTCCAAGAAATGTATGTATCCCTTCTTTGACACGATGGGGCTGCAAGAGTAGAGTTGAGAAATCAGCACATGTGAAACAGAAGAGTGTCTCCAAAGTCACTGAGGAACACTCACCTGACTCTGATCTCCTGGATGTCGGGGAAGAACCTGCGACTCCGGGCTCTGCTTTCAGAGGCCCTGGTGATGGACTTCTTCTCTGCGTCCTGCTGTGTGTCAGGACTGGAGCTGACCGCACGGGAGCGAGGCATCGGGGGTCTGCGGTACAGGAACAAGAGGCTGATAAATCATAGTTACATGGCAGCTACCCACACCTGATGCAACTAAAGCACTCTGCAATGAGTGATATCACTGTTTTGTCAGAGCATCACACTACCAACAATTTTATTCAAAACAAAGAATAAAAGAAAACACAGTCTGCAGTATACAGAATGTGGTTAATCCAGACTCATTAAACAAAGGCAACGGAAACAATTACCCTGTGTGCCTCACTCCTTAAATGAAAACAATATCTGCATCCCTCAAAAACTGTCATACAATCATCCAAAAATATGATGGCAGATTTTTTGATTCACAGTCTTGAAAATGCCAATGATTAGCAACAGCATATATTTTTCATACAATGCATAAAAACTGCAGTGCCCCATTATACAGCAGCATGTATTTGTCCTGTAGCTCAATATGATGGACAATACTTATTTTGTACTATCCTTATATATTAATACCTACTATTGAAACTTATTTTCCTAGATTATTTATGTTTGCACCACCAGATACCAAAGCAAATTCCTTGTGTGTGTAAACGTACCTGGCAATAAACTTGATTCTGAATCGAAAAAACAAGAAAGCCAGGGCTCTGGATTGAAAGGCTGATGTACAGTGGGGCAAAAAAGTATTTAGTCAGCCACCAATTGTGCAAGTTCTCCCACTTAAAAAGATGAGAGGCCTAGTAATTTCCATCCTAGGTATACCTCAACTATGAGAGACAAAATGAGAAAAGAATCACATTGTCTGATTTTTAAAGAATTTATTTGCAAATTATGGTGGAAAATAAGTATTTGGTCAATAACAAAATTTCATCTCAATACTTTGTTATATACCCTTTGTTGGCAATGACAGAGGTCAAACGTTTTCTGTAAGTCTTCACAAGGTTTTCACACACTGTTGCTGGTATTTTGGCCCATTCCTCCATGCAGATCTCCTCTAGAGCAGTGATGTTTTGGGGCTGTCGCTGGGCAACACAGACTTTCAACTCCCTCCAAAGATTTTCTATGGGGTTGAGATCTGGAGACTGGCTAGGCCACTCCAGGACCTTGAAATGCTTCTTACGAGGCCACTCCTTCGTTGCCCGGGCGGTGTGTTTGGGATCATTGTCATGCTGAAAGACCCAGCCACGTTTCATCTTCAATGCCCTTGCTGATGGAAGGAGGTTGTCACTCAAAATCTCACGATACATGGCCCCATTCATTCTTTCCTTTACACGGATCAGTCGTCCTGGTCCCTTTGCCGAAAAACAGCCCCAAAGCATGATGTTTCCACCCCTATGTTTCACAGTAGGTATGGTGTTCTTTGGATGCAACTCAGCATTCTTTCTCCTCCAAACACGTCTAGTTGAGTTTTTACCAAAAAGTTCTATTTTGGTTTCATCTGACCATATGACATTCTCCCAATCCTCTTCTGGATCATCTAAGTGCTCTCTAGCAAACTTCAGACGGGCCTGGACATGTACTGGCTTAAGCAGGGGGACACATCTGGCACTGCAGGATTTGAGTCCCTGGCGGCGTAGTGTGTTACTGATGGTAGCCTTTGTTACCTTTGGTCCCAGCTCTCTGCAGGTCATTGACTAGGTCCCCCCGTGTGGTTCTGGGATTTTTGCTCACCGTTCTTGTGATCATTTTGACCCCACGGGGTGAGATCTTGCGTGGAGCCCCAGATCGAGGGAGATTATCAGTGGTCTTGTATGTCTTCCATTTTCTAATAATTGCTCCCACAGTTGATTTCTTCACACCAAGCTGCTTACCTATTGCAGATTCAGTCTTCCCAGCCTGGTGCAGGTCTACAATTTTGTTTCTGGTGTCCTTTGACAGCTCTTTGGTCTTGGCCATAGTGGAGTTTGGAATGTGACTGTTTGAGGTTGTGGACAGGTGTCTCTTATACTGATAACGAGTTCAAACAGGTGCCATTAATACAGTTAACGAGTGGAGGACAGAGGAGGCTCTTAAAGAAGAACTTAGAGGTCTGTGAGAGCCAGAAATCTTGTTTGTTTGTAGGTGACCAAATACTTATTTTACAGAGGAATTTACCAATTAATTCATAAAAAATCCTACAATGTGATTTCCTGGATTCTTTCCCCCCATTCTGTCTCTCATAGTTGAAGTGTACCTAGGATGAAAATTACAGGCCTCTCTTATCTTTTTAAGTGGGAGAACTTGCACAATTGGTAGCTTACTAAATACTTTTTTGCCCCACTGTAACTGAGTGCTTGTAAGCTGTGATGGCCGTGGGATAAAGAAATGTGGTTTCAATGAGGACATTTGTGTCCTTAAGAATCTGAGTGTCTGTATTTTTGCTGAAAGAGCTGAGGTTGAACTCCCAAAATGCCAAATAATTATACACACCTGTGTATCCCATATGCAATAACACATTTAAAATTATAGACAAATTAACATTAAAAAGCCAAAAATGTTAACAAGTACTCACCTGAGTTCAGTGTTGGCATAGCAACCATCAACCAGCGAAGGGCATGTCGAGGAAGGTGTTATTGTGTTGAGAGCAGAGATTGAAGCTGAGTCTCTGAGCATTGTGATGGACATCTCTGAGAGCTGGACACACACACACACACACACACACACACACACACACACACACACACACACACACACACACACACACACACACACACACACACACACACGTCAACTGTGAGGAACAATCAGACGTACATCATATCTTTTCTTTTTTTCATGTCTCGGTTTAAATGTGAGTGTTTTGAGCACTACCTTGCTTTCACTGGCGCTGACACACACGTGAGTGTATTCTCGGTTAAAGGAGTGAGTGAGCAGCCGCAAACACTGTGAACAAAAGACAGAGAGTCTCTAAGATTAGATAACCGATAATGAAATCAGCAGATCTGTAATATAATCAAAATGAAGGTACATTCAGCACAGATTTGACAAGACAGAGATCATAGAGTAGTAGTGTTACAAAAAACAATCAGGACTGCATGAAGTCAAAAATGAACTTCAGGTTTTATTTGTGATGTAGCTGACCTTGGCAGCGAGCTCCCTTTGCCTCTCGGTGATCTCAGAGCTGCAGCTGACCTCCTGCTCCACCTCGGGGGGCTGAGGAGTCTCACTCAGGTCCTTGGTGACGCAGGACTGCAGGGAATCCTGGCCCATGAGCATTGTAGACTCCAGTTTCTCCCTCAGCAAGAGGTAATGCTTGGTCTTCTCCACCTGATAGAATGGGAAGAGAAACAAGAGAAACAGCTGCTTTTCGTAACATAAATCATAACTGTGGGGGAAACTTCTGTAGCAATGGAGGAGTCAGGACTCAAAGAGAGACATGATGGAGAGCTGGAGCTCTGATGGCAAACACTGACGGTTTATTTGGAGCTTCGGCCAGAGAATTCACAAGACATGTCAAAGGGCCACAAGTTGACCACACGGTTGAGATGCCACAATCAATTCTGAAGACCCCTTCTGTAGCTCCAGGTTTTAACTAGTTCAGAGTGTAATAATCAACATTCTTCAATAGATAGACTAAACAGCTGAGGACACTGAATCACAGTTGTTGTCATCTACACCCCGAGAAGGATGTGTTCCAGGTGTGCCACAACAATAACTATCTCTGACTGAGAGTTGCCCGGTCACAAACTGGTAACATCAACAATATGCTAGGGCAGCCCCTCCTTATGGGAGATAACGGCTGCTCAAGGTTGGTCAGCTGCGTCAGAGGGCGAAGGAGGACATGCAGGGCAAATTATTCTCCAACAATAATCATAATGGATATTCTCAGAAAGGGTTTTGGTTTCGTATACTGTAAGGCTATGGACATTTTTTCTTCTTATGTGCTCATCTGACCTGTGGAGTCCCTCATGGATCCATCCTGGGTCCTGTCTTGTTCTTCCTTAGCTGTTAGTTATGCTGTGTCTCTGATTACTGATCCACCAGTGATACCCACTCTTGTGAAAACAGGGAAACTATCTAATTACAAAATTAAATCATTTGTTTCAAATGATGGTAGACTTAAATGTCTTATAGTTTTCTGCAGTTGAATCACTATAGATGTTTTTGTCTTGACATTTGTACACCTGCATGTAGGTTCCCTGGCTACTAACTTAAAGATTACATTACATTACATGTCAAAGATGACTTATATAAACCTCAGATTCATTTATAGTCCCAGTTTAACTTAAAGAAACATCTTAGTGAGGTAGTCCTGTTATTTTTATTAAGAAACAATGCACTATTATGCCAAACACTGTAGCACAATTACCATTTGTTCAGCATTTGCTTTTCAAAGCAAAGTTTTTAAAAGCTTTCCTAATTTAGAACCTTTAAATATCCATTTAATGCTTATGGCATAAATATTGGAAAGGTTTCAATTTTATTTTCAATTTTGGAGGGATCAACACTAGTTCATTTGATTAACCTATAATAATGGGTGTAGACACTTCAAATGCAGACACTTCAAGAGACCCCCTAAAATATCTACATGAAACCCATTAAAGACAATGTTTGATTGCTATCGTAAAACCATGCATTCTGATTCTGATTCTATTATATCAGGCTTTTAATCCAGAGCCTTGGCTTCACATTTGTAGTTTATACTATTTCTCACCAAATATAGCTATTTCTCTTGTTTTCATATAACGCCAATAGGATCTTTAACTTGTGTCCACCTTTTGTTGCTGCAATATGGAGAACTGCGTCAAACACTGCTTTGTTGTTGCTAATCACTGACATATTCAAGAATTAAATAAATGTCCTTTGATACAATAAAAAGAAACTGACTTTTAAAGGGCTATGATTCTGGCAATGATTAATGTTTTGTAGTTATGATCTAAGACTGAAGTTGGTTATGAACTTTAACATATATTAATATATGATTTTGTATCATATATTCATCAAAGCAACACATTTAAAGAGATGTAAAAGGTGAAATAAAAATAAATTGCCGTTACATCTTGCAGAAGGCTGAGTTTCTCCAGCTCCCACTGGTGGTCCAGAATGAGGCTGTCACTTCGGGGCCTCCACCCGGCCAGGTTCTCCTCCCCGCGGACGTAGGCCACGGAGGTGTCCAGCACCCGCCTACGTCTCCTCTGCATACCTGGAATGGTTAGAGTCAGTATTAGAAATGTCGCATAAGTGAGCAGATGCAAAATGAGGACTTAGTCTTGACGCTCACCTGGGCTTCCTGCATCTGCCAGGTTACACATGCTGACCTCATAAACTCCAGTAACACGGTTTCTACAAAGTCAAAAACAGAGCTCTACATTAAGAAAAATCACAGGAACTGTTTTGATTTTTTTCAAGGTTTGAAGTTTAAAACTCACCCGTCTGCCGCTCTCAGGCTTCCAGTGCCAAAAAGGTTCCGGATGGAGCGCGAGGCTGAGAGCTTTGTGTCTCGTGAGTAAAACACCATGCAGATATCTTTGGTTATGATTGCGGGCTGGGTGCAGTTCTCCATCTTCAATTGATAAGAGAAAGAGGAAGGATATCAGACATGAATCACCTCCGACACTGTAAGAGCTATTTGTTCTCATGATCTCAGGCTCTGTGCTGTACCTCCAGGTAGGCCGAGAGGGTCATGTAGATCTTCTCTCCATATGGAGTGACTCTGTTTAGAAGCAGGGAGTTGTGCATGGAGCTGTCCCAAGCAGCCTCGAAGCGGAAGAAAGTCCTAAGTTGATCAAATGAATCAGGTGTTAAAATGTAAGTGCTTCTACCTGAACAAAAAATAAGCAGGCAGAGCTAAATACATGCTACTGTCTGTCTTTAAAATACACATATATGAGTAGGAGCTTGAAAGTTAGCAATGCATTGCTGTGGCCTCTTGAGAAAGGTCCACATAAAAAAAAATCAACATCAGTTTAAGCGTACACTTAATTAATTTTAACATGGAACTAAAGCTCTCTGCAAAGCCACCAGACTACTAAAAAACAATAATTTGACCTAGCAGAACACAAACGTTGTTGGTCTGCCGCTGCTTTGATCTGGCAGTTAGTTTGTATTATTGTGTGACTTTAGTGAATCCAAACTAACCCTTTGAATCATATGATTCAGTGTACATTTAAACAATGACAACATTTGTTGGGTGGTCATAAACATGTTTGCCTTTGCCCCCCATCCAAAGCAGTACATGTCTTAGCTTATTTACTGGTACTCCCGACTGCTTCTGCAAACTACGGGTGTGACAACTGCTATATTCTGTAATACTGTTTCTTATAGTTGAACCATCCCTTTAACAACAACTTTCAATATTAAAACATATTTCACAAACAGAAAGATAAAAATAGGATTTGGTAACATAATATTAGGCTTGGTAAAACAGATATTATCATTTTATGTTGTAGTAAGTATTCATCAAATGTAAGTCAAACAAAAGTGCTAATGAAACCTTTCTGCATGCAACAGGCTGATTTAGTTGATGTACAAACCACGACAGAAATGCAAATAGAGCGGAGGTGACTTTTAGTACAGAAAAAGGAGGGGGGGGGGTGAGAGACAGCCAGAGGAATGAGGGACAGGGCAGTGAAATACCTATGGTCAACTCCCGAGGAAATGCTGTGAGGAAGAAGAAATCAGCAAAAGAATAGAAAGTGAGAAAGTTTGTTTGTGGTTGTGCCGCGCTCGTGAGGCTGGGATAGTGTTTGTTTTCCACTCTGTTATCTCATTATGTTAACACAGATCATCTATAAGAGAACATGAGAATCCTGTGGAAGGTGCTCTAACCCTGCCCAACCATTGAGAGGGTTAAATAACGGCATTCCTGAAGCTAAACTGTACTGCTTTCTGCTACACTAATGTACACGTCTTTTTTCATTACCCCTGAGCGGAAATAGTCACATACAGGAAGCAGTTCTTTCACAGCATTATACAGTATTTAAAAAAGATAATCCAAGCACGAATTGTAAAAGGAAACTAATGTTTTCGTAAGCCATAAAAACAGTCTGAAAGGAGTCTTCATGAGGTTCAGATGTTGGACTGATGTGACCTTGTCGGAGAGTGAACAATGTGTCACCCAGAATAAACAGACACAATGAACTGAGTGGACTCTGTAATGCAGAAACTCACTGTGGCTCTGTGTGAGTAAAGCAGATTCACTGCAAAGATGGCCAGTTTTTAACTAATTAGCAAGTGCATTAACACCCACATCACACATATAAACACACTTATTTCCCAGTAGTAGAAAAGTGTTCACTTTCATTACAAGGAAGCAATTTCCTCTGTGCACTACACCAACATGTGTTTCTCTGCCTTTTACTACCTCCTGCAGGAGCCAGGACTGAAGTCATGCTGGCGGAACATGCGAGGAGCCGTTTGTTCCTGGTGTTTGGCCAGTTTCAGCGAGGTAAACTGGCCACGATGTGGCAACATCGCAGACATTTTGAGAGGTGCTACTGGTGAGGTAATGGGTTCACTGGATTACATTTTAATAGCTGCATTTGAATGGCGTGCTGTACTGTAAGTGATGTGATCCATGTTACAGCACTTGAGTAACAGTGGATGACTAGTGTTCATGTTAATACTCTGTTGCTTTGATGGGAACCACTCTAGAGGTAACTAACAAAATCATATCCATGGATTCAAAATATTTCTTCACTGCAAAGGTCCACAATATGAGAATAACAAACAGAGTGGAAAGGGCAGAACATGGTGAGCATTTTTTGTTTCAAAAGAACTGTGATCACTTCCATTCTCTACTGGCAAATGAATCTTACCAATATTGAATTTTTTTCAACCACATTGGGAGTGCAACCATGTTTGATGTGACTTTGCTGCATTTTAAATTCATCTGTTAATTCAACATCTAGAAACAATCAGGAAGACAGAGTAACATATATTTTAAATAAGATGTCTACAACATTTTAAAATGTATTTTCCATCCAAAACAAATGCAGTGATCAAATATTGATTGTACAGTTTCTCACATCAGCCTTATTAGATAGTTCCTACAGCATCTGCTGAAGTGGGAACAGAGAGTGTGAGACTGAACGCCACGACACCTCCAGCAGAGACACAGCCAACGGGAAGCAAAACCAGCCATGCAGACCCTGTCTATCATAAACCTGATAACAGCTCAAACACACACACACACCCAGCGCAGCAGCAAGAGGGGACATGCACAACCACACCCTGACTTCTCAGGAGGGGAGAAAACAAAGAGGCACGGATGAAATGCTGACAGTAATGGCAGAGTAGAAGAGAGAGTAACGACTTCATGGGAGGCTGGATTGCAGGGTGAGGAGGACGTTAGAGGGATGTTTGTGTCACTGAAGAGCATGAGAAGAGAGGCAAAATAATATACCTAGGCATGTCCGAATCAAGAAACTGTCTGCAAAAGCAAAAAAAACAACAACATTCCGTTAGTGGACTGGAGGGAAAAAAATGTTAGCATCCATTTACACCTTGATGTTAGTCTCGTCATGGACCCCCGTCTGGACCCGCCCCGCTGAGCCCTTACACCAGCATTATTGACCATTGAGGCAAAAGGAACGAGACGAACACTGAGGGCTGCGTGGAGCGTTCAGTAGATTTAGAGAAAAACTCACAAAAATACTTTACAGTTTCCATAATTTGAACACCAGATAATGTTATAAGTTTTGCAGAAGGATATTAAAAGAGAATGTAGACTTTTTTCTTTACATATAATACGCTGTAAATACACTGTAAGCACATATATAGTGTGACACCAATTAAGAGTTATTGTGCCATAAAACAGTGGTTATGGGAGGATAGGTAGGAGGATTTGGATATTCAAAGACAAACCAGAAAAGAGTTGATTATGTTTTCATGCCATTAATATCTGTCATTCTAAAACCCAAGGTCTTATTATTTTGACTGTAGTCTTAACATAAATCTACTGCCATCTACTGGTGAGCCTGATAGGGACATTTTGGGCATTTTCATTGTTAAAGCATCTTGGCTGTGTTAATACATATGACAGAAATGTTGATCTCAGATATGTGACATTTTGGAATTAAACCAAAATGGCAATGAATATTTGGTAGTTATGATCAAGTTGTTCAACAGATTTTACTTCGTTCAAAGTGGAAAATAATATATTATATATATATTTGTTTCTGACAGAAATGTTTAACCCTCCAAGGACATCAGAGTAACTTGAAAAAAGTTACCAGGCCCATGTTCACAGTGGAAACTCCAGCAACAACATGTCACAGTCACAAAATGTTGTGGTTCATGTTAGTAAAACTTTTTTTATTTCAGCTTGGTATTAGCAATGGCATTGGTCTGTTGGGTTGTTGTTTCCTGTAATTGTGATTTGTATTTAGGCCACACCTTCTCCCCGCTATTCTACACACCAGACTGCAATCACACAACACCACCAGATTGATTCACATTTCTGCATTGTCATATCCAGTTTGGTAATGTTAAATATCAGGAGTTTATCAAGGGATTCAAGAAAGTGATGAAGACATATTGTTTCTCTTGAGTTCAAATACATAGAGTTTAGTGTTTTACACACAGATCCATGCTGGAGTTAAAAACACATGCAGTTTTAATTTCGTTTTGGTGTGCTATTGTAATAATTAATAAAGGCCTGTTCAGCAGTAAATACAGTGTGATGAGGGTTCTTGGTAAAAAACAAGTGGCTCTTAAAGTCTATAAGCAGGTGAGTTGGTAAATCTAATCTGTGTGGAGAAGTGACACGAGTTAGAGGTGAGGTGATAAACAAGGTCATACAGTATTCAACATGGAGGTACAATGATCAAACAAATGAAAAGCAAAGATTAACAACAAGGAGGGTCGCACAGCCAGCATGGACAAGGGAATTCATAACTGCTGATGAGGTGGAAAATAAACAACTCTTTGATTCACTTTGCTCATGCTCACTCTAGATATGTTATGTGTGGCCTCCTGCATTTAGAGAGAGGAAGCTATACTCATGCAGGTCATGATGATGAAGTTAACTAAATATCTAGGTGCATTCAAGCTGTGTCTCTTGCTATGCTTTGTCTCCACAAGTGCAGCTGGTTCCCTATGCCATGCGTTAGCCTGTGTGCTGTGTTTCAGTGCAGCTGACACAACAGTGAGATCCTGAGAGGCAAGAGAGAAAAACTATTCTGGTGATCCATTTTTTTAGTCTTCTCTAAACTGTTATCACATCTTTTACAGAAACACATCTTTCCAAATGATTTGCTATTTGTAAAAACAGCTGAAGAGAAAACGTTTTTGCAGATGTCAATGTTGTCTTGTACTCCCTTTGGGCAGGAGAGGCTGTGTATCAATACCCCATGAATTTAATATTACTCAAAACATAGATTTTCCTTCATATTGATTGAGTCACCACTTGTTTTTCTCTCACCTGCCTCTCAAGGCTTTCTGTAGATAATTTTGTTGTTGAAATGTAAATCAGAACAATATAATGGTTTCCAAATTCAGCAATGCTGCCATAAACAAACATATATATATATATATGTCCACAAATATACGAATGACTACCAACCATATAATCTGAATCTGATCAAATGTGCAGAACATGGGCTGGCCCTGGCTTATTCTCTATTTACAAAGATCTGACTGTTCACAGAAAGTGTAAAGCAGTACGTACCGGTCATCTCGCATGGGCCTGACATAGCCAGCAGACAGGATGTTGAGGGACAGGATGTTGGGGTCGATGATGGTCTCATCAGCTTCAGGCATGTTGCGGAGACGACCTAGGACGGCAGTCATGCCTCAGTTAGAACAGCTCGTAGACATACAGAGGCAATATGACTGATGATGCGATGGACCTTAACTTACCCACAACAAGCTCACGGATGTCTTTCCATTCCAATTCACCTCCTGACTCGTGTACAATAGTAACAGTGATTCTCCTCTGGAGGCCCTGTTTGTCAACAAATGATCAGTTGTCATGATAGGTTCATCTAGAAAACACTAAATGTTGTATTTGTTCAGTGTGATTGGCATACCTGATGCAGTAGGTATGTGCCATGGCAAGGCATTCCTCCTCTGTGGTCCACCACAGCAGGGATGTACCTGGGAAGACACAGATGAAAAACAGCTTCACGGATGTGGTCATGTGACGTTGTGACAGTGTGGAGACATTTGTTTCAAAGTGTGTCAGGATCATTATAACTATTCTATGGGAGACTTTAGAGGTAAATGATACAAAAATCAGTTTTTTGATCATCTATGTCTGATACTAATTGTTCCATCAATTGAACTGAGAACAATTATCATAACAACAGGAGAGAAACAGTTTGGATCAGACTTTGAAAATAGATCACCAGAATTGATTTTCTTTACTTTTTCAAAGAAAACAAAACTGGATGTTTGTGATGCAGGACACTCACTCTCCAGTGGCCTCCAGCTCGCAGATTTCAAAGAACACCATGAGATCATATTTGCAGTGACAGGGTCCGGCCTGAGGGCGGGTCATGGCTGTCAGCTTGGTCGCCGGTACTGTGATGAAGAAGGAGATAAAGAGTGTAAGAGAGGTTGAGGGTAGACAGGGAGCAGACTAGTGGTAACAGCAAGGAGCTGCTCTAAACCTACAAGGAGAGTGAAAGGGAAGAAGAATGGAAATCAGTGATGCAGGGAAAGAGAGGAACCATTAGTCATGTAGAAGGAGCTCCTTTCTTCATTTACATTCTTTTTTTTATAAAACTTAACTCTGGTTTTGTGGGTTTCTCACTTTGCAACACAGCCCCTTGTAATAACAAATACTGTACATCCTGTGCATAAGGAAAAGTATATGCACAGACTTCTCCAACTCTACTTAATCAGATTTGATTTTGTTGATTGTTATTGATTAACTAATTCAATCTAGTCTAGCCTTGAGTTAAACGCAGTCCTTATACTCAAAGTAGTTCCCCAAAAGGAATTAAGAGAGGTTGAATTTGAAATCAGTTACATGCAGTTTAGCTCAATTCAGTATTTTGTACAGTATATTTAACATTGCCGACTGAGAGAGTATTTTTCATGACTGACTACTGAAGCAGAAAGGCGCCATGGTCCGGTTCAAAGAGGGAACTGCGAGGAGAATCCACCACACACACAGAACATCAGAGAGCCGATCCAACTGAATCCTGACACAATGAAACCCCCTTTTATATCAAGTCGTTTTTGTTTTGATGTAATACAGCTTCTAATAGTCATGGCAGTAGTAACCTCAGGTGTGGAATTTAAATGAAGAGCTCTGGGCCCCACCATCCCTCCTACAAACTGTATGAGAACGCACACTGATTGGTTGTTAAGCTTATTTTTGTTGTTGTTGTTTGTGTCTTTGAAGTCTCTTTGTAGTAAATGTGTGTATCCCTGTAGGCATTTTGTATTCCTTTGTGGTTTTTAGAATTTCTTTGAATTTACTTTGTGTATCTTTGTTGTCATTTTGTATTTATTTGTTGTCATTTTGAGTTTCTTTGTAGTTACCGTACTTGTTGTCTCCTTGCAGTCATGTTGTGCCTTTTTGTGGTTGTTTAGCCCATGTACATGTTGTTGTGATTCTCAGTATTTATTTACAGCTTTTTTGCATCTCTTTGTGGTTGTTTTGGTGACTTTATAGTCTTTTACATTTCTTTCTAGCTGAGTGTTTAATGTTCTTGTCTCTTTGAATTACATTTGATAGGTAAAGGACATACTGTAGACAGTTTGGGCCCTAGACCTGTCCCCGGTTGCCCATTCAGTAATCCTCCATCAGTAGATGTAATAAAAACATGCTCTTTTTTGTGAAACTCGCTTTTGTTTGTTGTCACGGTAGCTTGAGTTTTTAAACAAAGTTAAAGCTCATTAAATTGCAGTCAATAAGTTCATTGTAATGTGAAATGGCAAAATGTACTTGGCTTTGTAGTATTTTTCAAGTCACTTGAAGAAAAACACTTAATATAAATAGGCTTTCAGTGACAGGATTCTCTTGGATCTGACATCATAACCAACCCGGATTCTGAGCTTTAATAACTGAACAGATAGAGGTGGGCGGGGCTGCCAGCTGAGCCTGCTCGTTTGCTTCCAGTAAGAAGGAAGCAGCCAGGCCAGCGGCAGACAGAGCGTGGCCTGACAACGAGTCCACCAGCGCCCCATTGAACACGTCTGGGACCAGGTATCGGATCAGATCCAGCGACTTCTCCCGCTCCGGCGAAGTGTCATCATCAACTGCTTATACCCAACAACATGGAGCTAAGATCACATGACTTCCAGAGAGACTAGTAATAATAGACAATACAACATACAATAATGGTAAAATAAGGTCGCTCTGGGCGGAGTGTGTTTACCTGGTTTGGACAGAGGCATCACTCTTGGAAACTGTCTTCTGCAGGGACGTAGTGGACTGGTAGTGGAAAGAACATGTGTCATTATATGAAAACACAATGATATACATTGCATTTTTGTCTGTACGGTAAATCAGTTCTTCCAGTTACCTGATGATGTCTTTGCAGAGGGGGAGAAAAGGCTGTTTCTGGTAGTGTCCAAACACTTCAAACACAATGGGCTGAGTCTTGATGTAGTCCACAAAGGATTTAGTCACTTCAACAGCAATCTATAAAAGAACACAGCATTGTTCAAACATGTCACCTATCAAAACAACTCAGCTCTTTATTAAAGAGGATCTGAGTGATACTTCTTACATTCTGCACATGGTAGAAGCCAAGAGGGGGGCCGCAGCCTGTGTTCTTTAAGGGTTCAGTGGAGAAGGCCTCATCATGACGGTGGATGAAACTGAAATCAATGCAAGTCACATTGTTGAATTTGAAACATTAAAAAAAGTTACATAATGAATACTGGCGATCATAGGGCAAAAAATGTACAATGTAAACATTTTTGATGAAGTGCTTACTTGAACTGGCAGAAGATGTCAGCATATTCTGCAGAAATGCTGGAGGCTTGCAGAACAGTCACCCTGAAGGTGAAGACATTACCAATCCTCAGGTGCTCTAGGGCTGTGTCCAGTGGCCCATCCAGACTCTTTACTGGATTCTCGGGCTCATCGGCACCAGCTGTCGGGCCAACAAAAAAATCAGACACAGATGAAAGCTGGTATTCCAGGTAGTCAAGTGGATTTTTGGAGCAATCACGAGAAATTCCCAAAGAATGGATTCCAGCAGCTGATAAAACCAGGACTTGCCCTGTCCCGAGGTCTGACTCACAAAAGATATTGAGCACAAACACCATTATAGACTTATGTAGCTGAGTGCTATTTGCCCTTCTTTTGTGCAGGGAGAGGGAAGAATTTATTTTATCCAATGACGCTTAGCTTTATTCATTCTATTTAGAAGACCCATCTGTCATTGCATCATGTCACTGTCAGGCAAGGCAAGTTTATTTATATAGCACCTTTCAGTATGCGACAATTCAAAGTGCTTTACAAAATAAAAAAATAAAAGACATTTAAGAATAAATACAGTAAAAACACATTATATAATGGCATTTTATAACAGGCATTAAAAGGCAAAGATAATAAGATAAACACAACAGTTATACATGCAGTTTGCTTTTTATTCATGTATTGTATAACTGTTGTGTTTATCTTATTATCTTTGCCTTTTAATGCCTGTTATAAAATGCCATTATATAATGTGTTTTTACTGTATTTATTCTTAAATGTCTNTGTGAGGTTCGAACCAAGCTCATTCGATTAGTGTCTCGACTACCCTTTCTTTTCTTCGACCGCACTCGCTGCACACGCCACGGTCTCTGGCTACTGTGCGCGCGCGCTCGCTCTCCATTCCTGTGTTTTTCTTTAACGAGTTTCTCGTTCGACAAGTGTCTCAGCGTCACGTTTCGTGTCGGTGTTTTTCAGACAACTTCCCCCTACTTACCCCGGTCCTTGGGCCCGTGTTGGTTCTCTCTACTCAGGAAACCCTTGCAGGTGTTTCGAGTTAATTAGACGATTCAAGTGATTCGTTGAACACCCTACTAGTATACTTTTTCATGATATTCTAATATTTAGAGATAGGATATTTGAGTTTTCTTAAGCTGTATGCCATAATCAGCAATATTAAAATAATAAAAGGCTTGCAATATTTCAGTTGATTTGTAATGAATCCAGAATGTATGACATTTTTGTTTTTTTAATTGCATTACAGAAAATAAAGAACTTTATCACAATATTCTAATTTTCTGAGACAGTCCTGTACATCTGTTTATAATGTATGCAACGTTTGAGCTGATTATTCTACATATCTGTCCTTTCAATGTTGTGTCTTTGATAGGTTTATCAGACGCACAATAGCTAATAAGTAGCAGGACTTGTAATTTGCTCTATCATTGTAAGAGTCACATTCTCTTTCTGCACAAATATGGAGCGAACAAATGCTTGCTGCACAATCTGATGAAATGTCTTCACTGTGTGTGCAGGACTGTGGCTGCCACCAACATGAATGAGACAAGCAGCCGCTCTCATGCCGTCTTTAACATCATATTCACTCAGAAACGCCTCGATGCTGAGACTGATAACACCACTGAGAAGGTACACCTTTATCACACCCTCACAGGATGGATTTAACATTCAGCTGCTGCCTCTGCTTATCTATGAGCTGATTGATGACTCTGATTTAAATCTTGTCGTAAATTGGAAATCAATAATCGCATGAAGGTCATACTGTGTAGACGATAAGGTAACAGATGTTTTTTTAATGAGAGCCGTCTCTGGATAAAGATGAATAGCTGTAGCTTTTTTGTTGTCAGCTAATGCGTTGGAGTTTATTTATTGGAGTCTTTTTATTGCATGCTCTGTTGCAGGTCAGCAAAATCAGTCTGGTGGATTTGGCTGGCAGTGAGAGGGCAGACTCTACTGGAGCCAAAGGGACCAGGCTGAAGGTGACATGTTTGAATGAAATGCATTTTGGATGTATAAATACAGAAACACACATTACTACATGTCCTTGCCTCTGGGAAACAGATCACTATGACTACATCCATATTAAAGCAGTTTATCAGTATATTTACTTTAGAAGAAAATACTATACTCTGCTTCTTGCTTTATCACAGGAAGGAGCAAATATCAATAAATCTCTCACTACACTGGGGAAAGTCATCTCTGCTTTGGCAGAAGTGGTATGTATTATATCTCAGCATTCTTTATAATATACGATAAAGCTGTTTTTTGATCAATGATTTCATTGTACTGTCTGCTTCCTTTAGGACTCTGGGTCAAACAAAGTAAGTTATTATATTTTTAGTAATAGTAATGAATGTATTGTTTTTCTTAACCAAAATGAAGCCCTGAGAGGAATGTAAGAAAAATATAACCGGTAATTAAATGTATTGGTCTAATAAAAAAAAAGTATTTTGTGTTTAGGACTTAGGAAAAAGTGAGAATACGTTTTTTAAATGTTTTAGTCTTATTTAGTGGGGCGATTTCAAGCTCTTGTGGCAAATATAAGTATTACAACAACAAACACAAAAGAGTATCCTGGAAAAGGAGAACATTTTCAGCTCAGACTTAAATAGATCTCTATATGTTCCTCTCTTGCCTCTCAGGGCTTTGATATAAATACCAATATATATATTGATTTTTACTTTGCGTTTTAATTGAATAAACAGAACAAAAAGAAGAAGAAAGTGGAACACCACATCCCCTATAGAGACTCAGTTTTGACCTGGCTACTGAGAGAAAATTTGGGTATGAACACATTATTTATTTGCTCTTAATGATATTATTTCTAAACTGAGACTAAAGTGTGAATCTTCACCGTGTCAGGGGGGAATTCTCGTACTGCCATGGTTGCTGCCCTGAGTCCAGCTGACATCAATTATGACGAGACCCTCAGCACACTCAGGTAGAGAACATTTGTCTGCGTCTGTCTCCCTTCCACACAGCGGCTGAATGTGGCTCTAAAGGACACTGATGCCAGTGAGACAAAGTGTTGCGTAACACGTTCCCATGCATCAGTGTCTCACATCAAACACCCTTCATGGGTAGGAGCTGCAGGACCTGTGGATGTGTGATTATAGTATGGATTTTAATTTGTTATAGGGTATTATATTATAATATACGTCTAATAAGAGTACATCTATTTTTTGTTTTGTTTTAGTTTTGACTTTTCAGTTAAATGTTAGTTTATTGTTTTTGCTATTGGTTTCATTTTCATACATCATACTTTAGTCAGAACTATGTGGCTACATATACCAAAACAATAACAATACATCAAGAACAGTGAAGGCATGATTTTCAAATATTTTCATTTGGGAATCAACTCGAGTCCTTTTTCACCAACACACTCAGAAGAAAAAGACTGCAGTAAATGAACATTAGACCTGAGCTGAATCTCTCGGTTAAATGGTATTTGTTCTACAAAATGATGTAAATTATTGTCTGGTATATAATTCTACAAGACTTGTAAAATAATAGAGTATAATTGTGAGGGAATCGCAGCATAGCGCCATCTCCTGGAATGTCAGGTCGCTTTAATTGCTGTGGTTTGACGTCACTTGAGTTGACGGAATTTCACTCTGTCTACTTTTTTCGGTAGTCTTATTGTATTATAGCTAAAAAACGAACCAGGCATTAGTGTTTTAGTGTAGTTTTAAATGTTTAGGTTTAGTTTTAATATTTTCGTTTATTTTTTAGCTTTTGTTTCAGTTGACGATAATAGCTCTGGTGTGTATGTGTGTTTGTGTTACTTACGTTTTGTCCATCACTTGTGTCAAATGCTCAATGGCCCCTCCCTTATTTCCGCAGGTATGCAGACCGAGCCAAACAGATTCGCTGCAACGCTGTGATCAATGAGGACCCCAACAACCGGCTGGTGCGCGAGCTGAAGGAGGAGGTGTTCCGCCTGAAAGACCTCCTCTGCTCCCAGGGCCTGGGGGACATCATCGACTGTAAGTGACATCATTTATTAGTTGATATGATCATTAGTGCTATTAGTGCGATTTACCTTTTAAATCCTTTTGTTGAGATGCAAACTGTTTTCAATGATACTCTGTGATTCTTATCACCAAGCAAATGAAGAGCCAGTGCAGAACAAACACTGTAAAGACATGAATGGAGATGGACACATGCTGATGCTCTATATAGACTGCATTGAGACCAGAATGGGCAAAATGCAGTTAACGCCCATGTTGTGGCAAATACAGGCAGGACAGGAAATAGTATGGGCAGGGTTACAGGCTGATCTTTGCTCCCAGGGGTCTATAGGCGCTTTCACGCCGGAGTACTTCTCCCGTTTAGTTCTGATAGTTCCTGGGATTTTGCGTTCACACCAAAAAGAGAACTTAGTTCATGAGAACTTTTACCCCCTTTTTAGTGCCTGATATAGAGAGGTGGTACTTTCCCGGGGAGAAAAAAGTTCCAATTTCTGAATTGCAAACCACGCCCCGTAAAACTCGGAAACGTTTTTTTGAAGTCGCCATTGTATTTGCTGGCATTAGCATTATTAGCATTAGCATTAGCCCCGCGCACCAACGGAGAGAGAATAACTTATGGCAACACAAAAAAAACTTTGGAGATGAGGAGGTGTTGGCGTTCTGGCGATTTATTCGGAAGGCCCAGCAGCTTCTACTGAAGACAGTCCCCAACTCTGGGGACTTCCGGCCGGGGACTTCGGGTGGCAGTATACGCCGTGAAGTTGTTTGCGGCCTGCCAGTAAACCCAAAGCAGAAGCTTCAGCGGCTCCATTTGCGTAATCTTCCCTGAGGGAATTTTTTCCGGGTGAACGCGATCGGCTCTTAGTTCCATGGGGGTACTAAGTCCTGGGAACTAAGTACGGCAAAGTACTTGGTGTGAAAGCGGCTAATGTTCCCCAGTTCAATGTTCTGTTAATATAAATTACGTTATCAGTTTTTGAAACAAGGCCCTAAAACAGCTATATAAACACAACAAAACCAATAGTTATAATTTTGTTTAGTTTTTAGGCTTTTTATTCAATACAAATGTAATTATGTTATATATTAATTTATAACATGATGTCATGTTTTTATATCAGTTAGAAGACAGAGGTGAAGTGTGAGTGTGCTAGTCTGGTTTCAGCTGAGGTAGCATTAAGCCAAATTGTTGGAATACTAAATGAAAGGCCACAAGGAGAACAGAAAACCTCTGTAATGAGTTCCCACTATATTCCATGTCATATTAAGCGAATACAAAGCTGGGGAACATCTTTCAGGTTTCCCATTGTGTTTTTTATAGAGCGGGGGGGAACATAGGACCCTGGGAGAATAGGGGTGACCTCGTTACAAGGGTGATTTTCTGGAGCTTGTACCTCAGGCTAGCTAGCGTTAGAATGTGTAAGAAGGTCTTTTGGAGGAGAGGAGTTTGAAATTGTGGGCATTAACACGGAGGGTCTAATGGAAAGATGCTCTTCAGGTGCATTAGGGTAAATGTATCTAGCTATTTTATTCAAATAGCACAAAAAGTATATTCACTTTGTCTTCTTCTTCTTCATTGAATGACAGAGGTGTGAATTCTGGTCTGCCTGTAAATGAAAGAGATATAATGTTACATTAAAACACATCTAGTCAAAACTGTGTTTATGTTCCCCAGCAACTTAAAGAGAATATCAGAATCCATGAATATTCTTTAAGGTGTCACGCTGTCTGTTTTTCTCTTCCTCTTCTCTTCTCCCAGCGTACCGAGCGTCTGGTGCTGACATTGAGGGTTTGAAATGTGTGTTTCCTGCTTTGGTTTTCTGGCTTTTGCTTTTGCTCTTCTGGCAGCTCAGCATCACAAGCGCTTAATGTGAACGCAAACATTAGAGTTTCTGTGTGATCTGGAGCAGCACGACATAAATAATCAGTCACAATGTTCCTAGGCAAGTCGCACGGGAATACTAATGTCATATACACAGCAAAGTCCCGGTGTGAGGGGGATTCAAGCATATTTTTCTTTTGGTTCTTACCTTGAATATGCCATGTCATAGGGCAGTATACATCTCTATATTGCTTCATTGCAGTGGCATTGGTAGTGGCATTGGTTGGACATATCTTAATTGTTCATGAAGTAACATCGCAGAGCAACTATATGCAAGATTATGGACAATGAGAAATGTTTAATCTCTATCTTTGATTTCACTGATGTAGAAATCTCCCTGACTATCGCCTCCTGTATGCATTCATAGATGCTGCTGCAGCATCAGTCACACAGATTATAATCACTTATCTCGCGAGTTCATCATCTAATTTGCTTCCGTACATTTTTACTGTCTTCCTATAATACATAACTTTATTAACTGCACTGCAAAAGCGATATTATGTGATCCATCTTGGCAAGCAGCAGCCTGTCCAGATGGATGGCTGTGATACACTTTTCCAATGTATTGCTCTGTGTTGCCATAGCAGCAGCTGCAGGGTTGATATTTTTTTTTGTATCTGTCATATGCCTTCAAGGTGCCACAACAATAAAACACTGAACAGAAAACAGGAAACATTATGCCAAGTGAGCTGTGTTGGTAGACTATCTTGATTAAATACAAATTAAACATAAATGTCCACTGAAGACTGAAGTTTCACTGCGATCAAAATAAGCTTACCATCATGTCTGAACCTCTGCCAGAGAAATGGATTTCTGCTTTCAGTCATTTGTTTGACATTTTATAATTTGTGAGGCACACTCAGCATGACATGCATCTTGCTTCTTTTAGATATTTATCTTCATTTAGAGTTCTGGCTTCCCAATGTTCTCTGCAGGAAATGAGACTGTCACTGAACATTAGGTCTCAAATGCAGTTTAAAAAGGGAAGCGGGTTTCAAAACAAAAGTGAGCTTTATTTAAACAAAGCTGTTGGCATGAAAAGACAAAAACCATGAATCATGAACAGGTAGCATGAGGTAAGTGACAAACATGGAGAGTGAGAAAAGACAACGAACCGACATGGAGCACAGGGGAAGACAAGACTAAATACACAGAAGGGTAATCACAGGACAAGACACATCTGGGCAGGGGAGGCAGAAAAACAAGGGCAACAGGTGAACACAATCAGACAATCAAACAGAGGAAGAAAAACACAGGAAGGAAAACAAGACACAGGGAGAACAGAATTTCAAAGTAAAACCATGACTAAACAGACAAAACTAAAATCGTGACAGAGACCCTATAACAAATGAGTCATTCTGTCTGTGCACAAAGGGCTGCCCAGCTAATATATTTGGTATTCCATGACTCATTTTATTTTTGCTTGATTGGGTTGGAGCAATTTCATTCCTTAAAAGAAGATTTTATTTTTTTCGAAGAGCAAATAAGCAATGTTTATTCAGGTAATAGCATTTTTTTCATTTAAATATTTCCTGCTTGATGGTTTTATGTAATACCTACTTTTTCTTTGGTCTTGGCTGGACGGTATCCTTGTTGCATCTCTTATCGCCCCCCCCCTGTGCGTGGCTTTCTGCTGCTGCTGCCCTCGCTTGCACACTAGCAATTGAATATTCTCTCTGTGGGTTAGACTTGTTTCAAGCCACATATCTTCTTTCTTTTTCCTTCCTATCTCTCCTTCTCTTCTCTTCCTTTTATGTTTGCATTTCTCTATTACTTTACTCCAATACTATTGATTACCCCAACCCCACTTCCTGTGCACACCCCGCCAGACCTATCCGATCACACGAACAATAACTGTAATGGCCAAGCTGTGAATCAAAGGGATGATTTCTCCACAGTGACCAATGCCATGACGGGGATGAGTCCCTCTCCGTCTCTCTCAGTCCTTTCCAGCCGGGCCGGATCCATCGCCAGTCTGCACGACCGCATCATGTTCAGCCCGGGCAGCGAGGAGGCCATCGAGAGGCTGAAGGTGAGCGCGGATAATACACTCTGCTGTTTATTAACTCCGCGTTTACACAGTGTGACTGTACTGCAGGTAGCAGCCACACATGGTCAGATCATATCAAGATACATTTCAAGTCAAGTTAAGTTAAGAGTATTTTGGGAAGCTTTTTTAAAATATAAATGTTTTATTTGAAAAAGGCAATATTGTTGAGAAAGCTTTTTCATATTTAAAAAACGTTTCTAGTTTATTTTATTATACATGTATATTTGCATATGCCCAGAAGGACATATTAAGAAATACAGTTTGTTTGGGCCGTAACTCACACTTTCAGCGTAGGTTTTACTGGATTTCTCCACATTGTAGCACAGATTCAAAGTTTCCAAGGTTAGGGAGATTTGAGGCTTGAATATTGTGCTTGATGATTTGTGAATGCCACTCCAATATTTTTGGGAGACTTTTATACCTGTATTGAATTGATAGTAGAGGGATGGCATTATGTGAGGGAGAAGTATTCTCACAGTGGCTCAAACATGAAATCATTTTTATTTTAAGCTGAGTATTAGTTCTAGCAGGGCCCTGCACTGAATGTGGGATGGCCTAATAATAAACTACGGTGCCCACATCTATCCTGACCCTGGCTCATTAATGATCTTTAAAGTTTATCGACAAACAATGGAACTTCAAAGCATTTCATGATTTCATGGTATTTGTTGTCAAAAAGAGACAAATAGAACACTAGAGCTGTTATTGAAAAGACTTGCTTTAATTACCACTGTGTTTTAAAATATCAGGAAACAGAGAAAATCATTGCTGAACTCAATGAGACTTGGGAGGAGAAACTTCGCCGAACGGAGGCCATCAGAATGGAAAGGTGAGATAAACAACATAACATTGCCTTTTTTTTTTACTCCTTGGCCTCAGGTTTTAGCTACTTATGAAGTATTTAACAATATACTGTAGCATACTGTATGTTGATAAATGAGGTATCTTGACCTCTTTGTATAATGAGTCTGATGTTCATCCACAGAGAGGCCTTGCTGGCAGAAATGGGTGTAGCAATGCGAGAAGACGGAGGGACAGTGGGTGTGTTTTCTCCTAAGAAGGTAAACCAATATGAGACCTCTGTAAAGCCCTCTGTGATTACCATTGAAACGATTGACTGAAATGCTTGTTTATTTACCCCAAAGCCATCGGATAACCCTAGTAGGCCCCAGCCTGTGTTTATCGACACAGTCGGGCTGTTTTCCCCCAACGAGGTTTGTAGCTGTGAAGTGTTTAAAGCTGCCTCCTTCTCTGAGTGCTCTCTCACTTCAACAGAAGCATCAGATGCAGATCAGTCGAGGGTTTCTCTTTTTCATTAAGTGTTATCTGAAATCTTCTTCATTACTTACTCCAAACACTCCCTCACTGCGCTCAAGACAGCAATGGGTGTAAACACAGGGACTAGATAATGCTAGTGTCCCCATTTCAGTGATTTATGGCTGTTTGCCTGCAGCTCCACAGCAGCAGACTGAAACACTCCTGCTGTGGAGCTGTGCATGCTTTAACTAGCTCTGATTGTTTGATGTTTGTTATTGGGAAAGATTGCCTTTCAGCTCTCTGATGTGCTCTCTGATGTGCTTTTTATGCACATGTTATATTGTACATAACATATGGGTAATGAATGATCTATGTAAATGATATGAGCTAATTATCCTTTATTCCTCAACAGACGCCTCATCTGGTGAATCTAAACGAGGATCCTCTGATGTCTGAGTGCCTGCTGTACTACATTAAAGACGGGATCACCAGGTTGGTTACTGATGGACGGATGTTCTTATAGGTCCAGATGAAGTGCTGAAAGAAGACTGGTTTTGCATTCTTCAACCTGGACTCTTTTTGGTATAGCTGTCAGCTGTGAAACGGGCTGCTTGTAGTCCTATCGGGTATTCTGCCCCATCAATGAACGTCCCCTTGAAGTGCTAGTTTAGTCACTGACAGGCCCAGATTGTTATTGTAGGTGTCTGATCTACAGTGAATTCTACCTTTCGCAAATCTGTTCTGTTTCTCATTTCGTCTTGCCAGGTCTTAGTTAACAGTGGAGACTTGATGGACAGATGGAGAGAGATGTGCCTGGAAGAGTTTGTTATGTTAGAGTAAAGAAAGCGTAGCTGAGTGTTCACTCAAATATTTTTTAAATCAGAGCTAAATATTCAGCTGATTCGACCACGTTGATGAGGTTGTACTCTCCTCACCATATTGTTGTCAGACACAAAACAAGTATGGTCCAATTGACCTTTTAATGCATGTTCAGTACCTTATTGTTTTCTCTGACATCATGTCTCCCTTTTTGTTTTAGGGTAGGTCGTGTAGACGCCAACAGTCGTCAGGATATAGTCCTCAGCGGACATTTCATCAAGGATGAGCACTGCACCTTCACCAGTTCTACTGGTCCAATGGGAGAGAGTGAGACATTTTATATTACATTCACGGCCTGTGTACAGCAGAGTTTAATTTTGACAGAGAGGAAGTGAAGCCTCATATTGCCCTCTGTGCCTAACAGCAGTTGTCCTGGAGCCCTGTGAAGGAGCTGAGACTTATGTCAACGGAAAGAGAGTGGCAGAGCCCACTGTCCTTAAATCAGGTCAGCAAGCCCTCTGTGAATGACATCTTTCCTTACACATGATGCTACGGAAGTCCTTAGAGAAGATGAGAATGATCTCCTTTGCGATTGTGGACTAACAAATAATAAAAAAAATAAAAATGTAGTAGACTAAACTGTAATCTGTTTCACAGGTTCAAAACAAAACGGGAGAGAATATTTGTATCTTGCTTGTTTCCGCACGGTAACTAGTAGAAATATGTATGGGGTATATTCTACAGTATATGTACTTTTTTGCATTATTTATTTCCCAAAAGGAAATCGAATCATCCTGGGGAAGAGCCATGTGTTCCGGTTCAACCACCCTGAGCAGGCCAGGGCTGAGAGGGAGAGGACTCCGTGTGCAGAGACCCCCGCTGAGCCGGTGGACTGGGCCTTCGCTCAGAGGGAGCTGCTGGACAAACAGGGCATCGACATGAAACAGGAAATGGAACAGAGGTACTTTGGGAGAAACACTTAGATATTTAATTGGATTTTTTAAGAGAGGCATTGGGCGTGGCATAAAAGTTCCTCACTACCATATTGTAGACAGGAACTGATAAGAAGGAAAGACATGGAGGAATATTACTGGTAGTTCAAACGTTGATACATGCCAAATGAAAGAAGCCTTCAGTACAGTGCACTCCAGATACTTACCAGCAGTGGTGTGAAATCCAAAGTGGTGCATTACTTCTTAGAACCTGTTTTGTTCTCTGATGTTTGTGTGTTCAGGCTGCAGGAGCTGGAGGACCAGTATCGTAAAGAAAGAGAGGAAACAAACAACCTCCTGGAGCAGCAAAGACTGGTACAGTGATGAGCAGCTGTGTGTGCTGTTGACAATACATATTAAAGCCATAGGGAAGTGGATGTTTAATATAGCTTCATTCCGAGTATTTTTCTGTAAAATAAAAGAGAGAGAGCAAACATTGATAAAACAAATTAAAAAATGATTGTCATTGCAGGTTATATGTTATGCTAACCCTAACCTTAACCCTAACCCCCAATAGAAAAGTAGATAAAAGTATTAAATTAGCAAGAAGAAAATGTGGATATTACAATAAAAACAATTTATTTTTCAACGGACTTTGCTTTCTCCTTTTAACGATAATGACAATCAACCAGACTCCCTGACATCAGAGTTATTAAACTGTCTGTGTTCCTCAGTATCTTTTGTTGACGTTGGTCTTCATTAATGAATGCTCTAGGATTATGAGAGCAAGCTGGAGGCTCTTCAGAAGCAAGTGGACAGTTACTACCCAGAAACCCTTGAAGATGAGGAGGAGCCAGAAGAGGAAGGTAGTGCATTTTATTGGAGACACACACATATCGATGTTGGTGGTATGCAACTCTACCAAATTATGATGTTGTATCCTTTCTCCGCACAGTGCAATGGACAGAGAGGGAACTAGAGCTGGCTGTGTGGAGCTTCCGTAAGTGGCGCTGCTACCAGTTCACCTCTCTGAGGGACCTGCTGTGGGGGAACGCCATCTTCCTGAAGGAGGCCAACGCCATCAGTGTGGAGCTTAAGAAGAAGGTCCATAGTGCTCTCTTCATTTCAACGTATACCCATATTGATGTTATATTATATCCCTCTGACAAAAGCAATGTTTTTGTGCCTCTACAGGTCCAGTTCCAGTTTGTGCTGCTCACAGACACCCTTTACTCCCCCCTGCCTCCAGACCTGCTGCCCCCAGAGGAAGCTAAGGACATAGAGAAGAGACAGTTCCCACGCACCATTCTGGCCGTGGAGGTGCAGGATCAGAAAAATGGAGCCACTCACTACTGGACATTAGAAAAACTGAGGTACATCAACATGTACCGAAGTCCTTAGCCAACATTGTTTTAAAAGTATACTGATAAACCGTCAATTTATCAAAAGCATTAGGCCATGTTTACATCATGAACATTTTAGTAGAAAGATATTTTTGAGCTTAATGTAAAAATATATTTGTCTTAATTTTACGATCTACAAAAGAACCACACAACGACTTCAGATGCTATATTACGAGCATGTCTACTGAACCTTTTCCCCTTTTGTTCCAATTGGAATTGGAAGGTCAGAGTTTCAACCCCCTCATGCAGTCAACATGTGCAAGATTCTTAAACCCATAAAGCCTTAGTTTCTCCAAAGACATTTTCACAAATCTTAGTTTTATGGTCCTAAAATTCTGTTTGCATGTGGACTGGGTCTTCCTCATTAATATCACAGTTTTCATGGGAAGAAAACTGCTTAATTTCAGCATGATGACTATATGTATGTATATGTATATATATATCTATATATGGCAACTGTTGCTGCTTTTGCAGGCAAAGACTGAACCTGATGAGAGAAATGTACGATCGCGCTGCTGATGTACCCAACAACACCACTGAAGACGGTGAAAATGTGATGACCGGAGGAGACCCCTTTTATGACCGCTTCCCCTGGTTCCGTCTGGTTGGCAGGTAAATGCTGAACACCATTGGCCTACACAGGAAAACCTTCAAACTCATACAAATGTCAAAAACAACGAGCAAACAGATGTTAGTCACTCCATCCAGGAGGATGGGAGGCTGTGGGCCAAGACTAGCACATGTTGTGAATGGGGTCAACTAATGGAGCATAATGACTGAGACATCAGCGTGAAGTAGTCATTATGGTATCTTCGTTATAACATACTGATGGCTGTCATTTGCATTACTATCATCAAACCTATTTCAATTCAAGGAAGTTTTCAAGAAAATTGTATTTGTATGAAGAACTAACTTGGTATCATCAAAAAAGTATCAATTGAGCATATTTAAATGTACCATATCCTCTCATACCTGAGAAGATTGAACTCACTGTCAATTTCAACTTGTACATCCTATGTGCTTTATTAATAACTACTCTTCTTTTCTGATAACCAGTGTATTTATCCTCAACATAGCTCACAGCTTCAAAGGACAGATACAGACACCCAATTGTAATGATTGGTACATGTCGTGCTGCCAGGCATGTCTTCATTAATGAGAAAATCAGCCGTGAAACATTTTAATGCAAGGTTTCATCAGTCCTCCCACTCAGAGCCTGCTGTTTGTTTCTCTCACACTTTGGCACACACCTCTTTACCAAGCTCTCTCTCTCTCTCTCTCTCTCCCTCTCCCTCTCTCTCTCTCTCTCTCTCTGTCACACGGCCCTGTTACTTAAAATACATCATCAAGCCTTTAATAACATTTAGCTCCTGCAATACAAGCAAAAATTATTAGGCTGAAAAATGTCCCCTATGTTGATTAGTTTTTTTCTTTCTTTCAATAAATGAGTAATACTGGCACCACATGTAATACAACATAATTTTTCTGGACAAATGACTTACCAGCAATCAACTAAAGTTGTACTCAAACCTTTTATTTGGTGTGTGTATTCACACCTAGAACTTTAAAGACACCAAAGCTTTGTAAGCTTACCAGCAGATAGCTAGGCTCAGTAAACTCCTGATGGAGAGCAATCACAGTTATTCATAGACCATTGATGGTATACTGTATTGAAATGATTCTCATATTCATTTAGTATTTTACAACAGCAGTTATGAATAACTTAAGGTAAATGATTTGTCACATTTATAAATGCTTTTGAATAAACACAAATAAGATCACCCTACCTTTGCTTCTGTGGAAGCTTATCTTTGTTCTACAGGCTGTCAATCATCATCTTCTTCCTGGCAAGCTCGTCCTGCCCCATCTGTTCTCTACAACAGCGCACTGGGGCCTTTGTAGGTTAGAAAAGTGGAGGGGGGTAATATTCAGAGAGAAAACTCATAATGTCTGAGATTCAAGTGGTACTGTTTACTATTTAAAAAATCCGAAATGTACAAAAAACCTGAGCATTCCCTAGAATAATAGTCTCGTTTAAAAAAACAACAACCTCTGTGTGTTGAAACCACGTTTATCACTTTTAAATAGTTTGGGTCAACCTCATCATACTGTACCACAGATTACTGTGCCTGCAATGGATGAGCTGAACACATTTAGATAATGCTATTGGTTAAAGCTTTTTGGAAAAACAAATGATTTTAGACCAGAAATACCATATTATCATAAATATACACACTTTTCATTACTATTCATAAGGAAACCACATGGTGATTTTGATGAGCCTCTGTGCACCAGGAACTGCAACACAACAGTTCCATGCTGCTGCTCCCCCTCACCAACCTGTGAGGGGGGCTTCTCTTTTTACATGCAGCACCTGTGAAGGTGGATTCTTGACAAGACTAAATGAATGACTCAATATCCTCAGACAATATTTGAGGCAATTCTATGAAATGAACGACTTCTTCTCGTAATATTAATTCCCCCTGGCTTTGTTATTTATGTACATCTTTTTCCTACCTACAATGGCCCTATTGCACTGTCGTACTCCTCTATGGCTCCACTGTACACACTGAAACAGACAGTGAAAGCCCCCTCTTGTTCGAAGTGTGTACTTTCTCTAACTGTTCTAACCTAGTTCCCATGTCTCTGGCTGCACCAGAAACCCCATTTTCAACACATGCATGAGCGAGCGCATGAGTGACCCTACTCCATCCCCGACCCTCTCCAACTCTGAAATTACCGAGCTGGCTGAGCCGCAGAGGGAGGGTCGAGGGGAGAAGGAGGAGTTGGAAGAGTTGGAGGACCTGGACGATGATATCTTTTTGGACGACCCGTGCTCGGAGCTCGGGGGAGAGGATGATGATGATGATGATGATGATGATGGATATGATGATGAGAGAGAGCTCTGCCGTGGCTCCGGCGAAGGCCAGGATCCCTTTTACGACCGCTCACCATTATTCAGTGTAGTGGGAAGGTTGGTGAGGTTTCAGGAGCATGCTGGTGGAGGAAACTAGCTCTTTCACGCTGAGACACGGGGTCTGTGTCCTGCAGTAGACATCAGCACAGAGGAAACCACATTTTTGAAGACAAAGCATGACACAGATTCAGATGTCAGAGGGTTTTTACAAAGACCCTTTTTTACTCTACTGTCCAATTGGGTCAAGGAAGCTAGTAATAATAATAGCTGTAATATCAACATGGAGACATTTAAGTTGGCTAACTCTAGTGTAGATTTGAAAAAACATTCTTAAAGTGACAGTTCACCCCAAAATCTAAATACATGTTTTCCCTCTTGCTTATCAGTATAAATTGCTTTGGTGTTTGTTGCCAGGAGATATCGGTCTTCTTAGATATGTTTGCCCTCTCCCTAGCGGCCTCTGGTGCTCAAGGCAGCAAAAAGACATTGGACTAGCAGCAGCAATGTTTATTTTTTAAGCTTAGGTTACTTAAGCTATCAATAAACCGTGTTGTGAGCAGTTTTATGTAGAATCCATATTCTTTCTACTGAGCTACACCCGACAACCTTCTCACAGCGCGTCGCGCGATGAAGCGTCCATTTACTTATGGACAAAGGCTCTCCAGAGCTAGCTAATGTTCCATCTGCTCACTGTCACCAGCCTCTTCTGTCATGTGATACTGTTTGTGGGTAAAGAAAGAATGTCTGCATGAAACTACTCACAAGGTCTGAGGATGATCTTGAGTTACCTTGTTAGGATTTCTGGAAAGAGAAATTCCTGTTGAGTTTTTCCAAATATATTTTGTCGGCACTTTTTCAAACTAGCAATCTAGTGGCAGTGGAGAGAAAGCAGTCATCTCTACAGCTCAATGTCTTCAACATTTAGCAACTCACACCAAAACAATCTTCATTGATAAATAGCACTACAGTTAAGAGGGAGAATAGGTATTTTGGATCCTGAGCTGAACTGACCTTTTAAACACTTCCCGCAAGTCCAGTTCACCACTTTAGTTTCTATTCTCCGTCACAGCTGTCACTGTCATTTTGCCTCATGAATAAGACACAATTGTTCTCAAATTTCACACCAATACACATATTTTTTCATGAACATGATTATGCATTCGTAGACACTGGAGTAGACATTTCTGGGCTTTGAGGTTTATCCTTTGTTTTACATTTTTATCTCATAAAAAATGTGAACGTTGCTTGTCTTTGTTGGTTTTCTTTTGTTGCTAACTGTTTTGTTTTTCGCACTAAACAGGTTAAATTCTTTTTCTGCATATTACAATTCAGAACAAGTTGTTTATGTCAGCCCAGGGTGGGGTCAATTCACTTGTTTCCATGGAAATTCAAGCAAAGTTGATGCTCAACCACTGCTTGAAGTGTATGTCTCACTTATCTGTGGCTAAAAGCAATCTTGTGGCTTTTACAGAAGACCATTCACTCATAAAGCACTGACATGTCTCATGGAGTAATATTCAGTCTGATTTGCATAACACAGGAACCAACAGCAAAATCTTCTCTCCCTGCTGTGAAACCTGAATGAGTATGAGTGACTCGTGAAATCGCAAAATGGTGTTCAAGAAGACTCAAAATCTCAAGATGAAAGAGCTGGTTTCTACTGCAGCTGTCTCTTTTAGGCATGCCAGAGCACAAGTCTTTTCATTTTGACCTTTTTTGTCAATTTTTTTACTTAAATTCATCTGAAGAGGAACTAGTGCCCCTCTGCACAAATTAGCACTTTCCGCCCGGGGTGCACTTTGTTTTCTGATGTCATTCGTGTTTTAGTTTTTTGCTGTAGCATTCACTATATCAAACTGTTGGCAGCTTTTGATTCGGGCTGAGCTATGTTACCTATGATGATTTCTGTTCCATTTGCTTTTGATTCATTTAAGTCAAGAAGTTGAACGCATTTGTTGTTCTCCTTTTTTTTGTCCTGAGCATGCCTTCTTTGCACCTCACCAATCTTGTCTTAAGCCTCTCCCTTTTTACACTTGTCACCACATTTCTACCCCCCATGAGAAAATGCACACCTTGACTGCAAGATCAAGTATATCGAAAAAACAGGAAATAGTAGGATTTTGAGTAAACACACATTTATTAGATTGTTTATTAGATTAGATAGACATTGTTAGTCTTTATGATACACTTGACTTAGTGTAATATTTTCAAATTGAAGCACAATGCAAATCTTTGTGCCGTAGCTAATAATCATTAAACATTAAAAAAACATGATTTCAGGGATGGATTTGATTGCTTATAAGTAGATATGCATTGCTGTCCAGCTTAGTGAGCTGGTTTACCATAGTTTGCACTCATTTAAAGAATGTAAAGTTGACCCTTACACACATGCTCCTTAGCCTCACCAAAATGTCATCAGTACAAGTTAAGCAATACTGCATGAGACCCATACTTGTCTTGTTAATGTCCTTATCTATAGGTGGTGAGGAGAAGCCCCCACACAGCGATAGTAAAGGGCAGCCATGGCCGTCGCAAGAGCAGTCCCAGCTTCTGTTTGGTTGCTTTGCAGCTCTATGTTCTGTTGTCCTGTTCAGTAATGTTTAATAAAAGTGTAATACTTGTTTTTAAGATTGTATCATCTCTCTTGCTATCTCTTTCTGCTTCCTATCCAGGGCTTTTGTTTATCTGAGCAACCTGCTGTATCCAGTTCCTCTGGTCCACCGGGTGGCCATCGTGAGTGAGAAGGGCGAGGTGAAGGGCTTCCTGCGAGTGGCGGTGCAGGCTATATCAGGTAAGGTCAGCATCCCTAGCCCCACTGCTTTTGATTAGTAGGGGCATGAGGCTATCACAAGGACAGGTTGTGTGTGACTTCTTGAGGGAGTGAAGTGAAGGTGCTCTGTGTTTTCCTCCAGCTGACGAGGAAGCTCCAGACTACGGCTCAGGAGTGAGGCAGTCAGGCACTGCCAAAATCTCCTTTGAGGATAAGCAATATGAAAAGGTAGAGAAAAAACACCATACTTAGAACATACAGGATGAACTGTGATATGCTCACCTGCTAACCAGGCTGCTCATCAACCTGCTTTTGCAGTTCCAGTCCGAGTCCTGCTCTGTGGGACTATCCCACACAGGGGTTTCACAGGAGGAGCTCCGTATTGTGGAGGGGGAGGGGCAGATCGCAGAGCTGGGACCCTCAGCCGATGAGGTCAACAATAACACATGTGAGGGTAATTGTATTTAATGGGTGAGCGTGTCATTGTGTTTGGGAGTGTGTGTTTTTGTCTATATTCCTACTTGGCGTAAATCTGGCACTCCAGACTGATGCTTTCTGCAAAAAAATGTCAAGGTGGAACGACAGTAGCTCTGTAGTCAGAATAGGCAGGATGATTCCGTGCCCAAACCAAATCATTGCCTTCAAATCATAAACATAGATCGTGCATGCATAATTCTTCATGCAACAAAACACCTGAGAGGCAAATTGATCAGTGACTTGCACCTTGTTGCGGTCGATAAACCTGCACAAATAGGAAAAAACTAAAATGTGTCATTTCCCAAGCACCTACTTAGGACGAGATGCATTTCTAACTGCTGATAAACAAATAGCGTCTCTATGCTCTTGTGCTATTTGCACAACTTTCAATGTTTTAACAACATACATGCATTTGAGAAAAAATATGCCTTCTTCCTATACAAATGAGCCTTATGGCAAAAACAGTCAAATTCACAGAGATCAGTGCTAACAGCCAGACGCAGTTACAGTATCATTTATAATTATTTATCCCAATAAGAGATGTCACACACAGACTGTAGCTGGGTAAAGAGTTGTCATGGTACAGTGACAAGTGCATTGAGCACATCAATGACTGGATGACTAAGAACTTTCTCCAATTGAACAAACAAAAAACTGAGATCATTGTTTTTGGAGCAAAGAAGGACCGATTAAAAGTAATCGCAGAGCTTCAGTTGGCAGACTACAAAACAAGTAATAAAGCAAGAAATCTCAGACCTGAATTTTAACAGTCACATTTCAACAGTTATTAGGTCCGCATATCACCTGAAGAATATATCTAGGATTAAAAAACTAATGTCACAACAGGACTTAGAAAAGCTTGTCCATGCTTTTATCTTCAGTAGACTCGACTACTGCAATAGTGTCATTCACAGGGCTGACAAAAAAATCCATCAGAAAGCTGCAGCTGATACAGAACGCTGCTGCACGAGTCCTCACTAACACTAAAAGAGTGGATCACATCAGTCCGGTTCTGAAATCTTTACACTGGCTTCCAGTCGGCCAAAGAATTGATTTTAAAGTTCTATTGCTACTTTTTAAATCATTACATGGTTTAGGACCAAAGTATATTGTTGAACTCCTGCATAATTACGAGCCATCAAGGGGCCTCAGGTCTTCTGGGAAGGGTCTGCCATCGGTTCCGAGAGTAACAACAAAACATGGAGAGGCAGCATTTAGCTATTATGCCCCGACAATCTGGAACAAACTACCGAAATCATGCACGTCCGCAGAAACGCTTACTATTTTTAAATCGAGACTGAAAACCTATTGCTTTGGCTTTTNTCACTGTTCACAGACGTGTCCGGGAAATGGGCTACAATAGCCGTATTCCCATGGTCAAGCCACTTCTGAACTCAAGACAACGGAAGAGGCGTCTGACTTGGGCTAAGGAAAAGAAGCACTGGACAGTTGCACAGTGGTCCAAAGTCCTCTTTTCAGACGAAAGCAAGTTTTGTATTTCATTTGGAAGTCAAGGCGCCAGAGTCTGGAGAAAGGCTGGAGAGGAGCAAAATCCAAGTTGCTTGAAATCCAGTTTGAAGTTCCCACAGTCAGCGATGGTTTGGGGAGCAAGCCAAGTTGCTTGAAATCCAGTTTGAAGTTCCCACAGTCAGCGATGGTTTGGGGAGCCATGTCAGCTGCGGTGTTGGTCCACTGTGTTTCATCAAGCCCAGAGTAAATGCAGCGTGTACAAGAGATTTTAGAGCACTACATGCTTCCGTCGCTGAAAAGCTCTATGGAGATGAGGAATTCATTTTCCAGCATGATCTGGCACCTGCCCACAGTGCCAAAACCACCAGTAACTGGTGTACTGACCATGGCATTACTGTCCTCGATTGGCCTGCAAATTCCCCTGACCTGAACCCCATAGAGAATATGTGGGGTATTGTGAAGAAGAAGCTGAAAGACACCAGACCCAACAATGCTAATGAGCTAAAGGCCGCTATTGAAGAATCCTGGGCATCCATAACACCTCAGCAATGCCACAGGCTGATTGCCTCCATGCCACGCCGCATTGATGCAGTAATCCGTGCAAAAGGATTCCCAACCAAGTACTGAGTGCATTAATGGACATTTTCAAATGTTTGATTGTGTTTTGCTGTTATAAATCTTATTTTTTTACTTGGTCTGAGGAACTATTCTAATTTTTTGAGATAGGATTTTTGAGTTTTCTTAAGCTGTATGCCATAATCAGCAATATTAAAATAATAAAAGGCTTGCAATATTTCAGTTGATTTGTAATGAATCCAGAATGTATGACATTTTTGTTTTTTTAATTGCATTACAGAAAATAAAGAACTTTATCACAATATTCTAATTTTCTGAGACAGTCCTGTATATGTCCTCTCCTCTACCTCAGCCAAAATGTCTTTGTTATTTGTGATGTTGGATGTAGGACTTAAAAAAGGAACAGATACATATTTTTCATCTGACCTGTACTGCTAGTCATCAAGTGGGTTGTTTTAGAGATATTCTGTGTCTAAAAAAACTTTTTTCGAAAAACTCAACAGCAACATTTCTATCCAGAAATCACGAGTGCCATCTGGTTCCATTATATTGGAGAGAAGGCAAAACTATCTCCAACACTCAGCAAATGACAGCAAAACATCAAGAATAACAAATAGCACTACAGGTAGGAGGAAACACAGCGAGTGAAGGGACTGAATGAAAACATAGCTGGGTCACCTGGCCTTGTTGCCAGAGTCCATGAGGTCCTGGATGTCGTTGTAGGAGGTGACAGCCAGCTTGGACAGATCCTCCACATAGGGCCCCATCAGAGGATGTTCTCGCACTCGCAGGTTTCCTTTGTTCTTGGGGTTCAGTAAGTCCCGCACACGTTCACAGTAGATTTCCATGTAGCTTACCTGTTCAGATTCATAATATTTCATTGAACATGTGTTACAGCACAGACAGTATACCTGTATCTGCTTTAGTGTATTAGCATTAGTCCGACGCTTACCTCCACAGAATATGACTTGCTGTTGTCTCCATTGTCATTGAACTTAGTGAAAAGGTCTTCACACAGCTGGAAGAAGAAGAAAAGACATGTATTACCACAATGCTGAGACATTTCAAATCAGGACGTCTTAAGTAATCCCAGGGAGTGTGTACCAGGGGAATGATTCCTTGTTGGTCCTTGACGTCCTGCTTCCCCATCATGGTGTAGGACTTGCCAGAGCCTGTCTGCCCGTAAGCAAAGATGCAGACGTTGTATCCCTCGAACGCGTGCAGCAACATTTCCTCTCCGATGTCTTTGTACACTTGCACCTGGGAGGCATAATTGATGTCCTCTGGCTGTGGAGAGGGATCAATATTCAGTCACTTACATCTTTAACTTTCTCATAAACCTGACAGACCTGACATATGGGGATTCATCGAGATGCAAATGTGTCTTTGTCAGAGTGTCTGTGTGTAGTGGGGGTGCAGGAAAAGTTACCGAGGTATGGGACCAGTAGGAGTAATCAAAGTTGAAGCTCTTGTTGTCTTTGGCCTGCTTGGGGTTGACGATGGCTGAAAGATAGGACAAGGAACACGAGTTACATGTGAAACTGAATCTGTTGTGCTAGCAGAACCGGAAAAGCCCTGGGCGCCTCCTCTTTCTGAACCAACAGTCACTTACTGTTTGGGCTTACACTGCAGTTTTGGGACTAGAAACTGAGAAACACATTGTCCCCCACTGTAGGTGCTAGCAGGGACTATATCAGCATGAGCTCATGATTGCATATTTTGCAAACAAAATACCATAAATTCTCAATTTGTGTAAAAAACAAATGATAATATTACAGTTAATACAATAAATATTTAATACATAATATCAAATAGAATCTAAAAAATACTTGTGAATATATGTGAGCATTTAATCCAAAATGCTGTAATACTCATTTACAATAACTCATTTCAAAACATGAATGGCTATCCTTTCTTCCTTCTTTAACTCTTAAGCCCCAAGCCTGTTTTTCAGGTTTCAGGCTCGAAAATGACATTCCCAGAACAAATGACCATATCTTCCCTTCTAAAAGGGTTAAATTAATAATCTTTTTTCTCAAAGTAATGATAAACCTGTGAGTTGGATGGAGAAAAGTCAGAATCAATATAGATGTTTTTTATTTTAAAGAAAATTCAGATTGAACATGGTAAAAAACTGTAAATTATAGTGTCCGTCCAAAATATATTTTGTACTTATAGTGAAAACTAACCTTGGATGATGGGTTAGTAGACTAAAAGCTTTAGGAATCCAAAGTACAACATATAATAAGTACCCTGTATCAAGATTGATGCAAAACAAGTTAAATTTGACCTTTTTAGAGAGGTTTAGAAAAAAAAAACACTTCTGAGGTCATTTGGGTGTATTTGTCATATCTCTGGAACCCATCGGTCGATTTTGGTGATTGACACCACTTTTGAACCGTTAGAGCCAATAGAATCGAGGGGAAGTTCATAAATCCATCTAAACACTACCATTGGTGAATGATGTGCAGCCAGCATGCCCAAAACCGGAAGCTCTCATACACTCTCGTAGCTCTCATAGCAGCTATACTGTATATGAAAACTCTGTTTTTGACATAAATGTTATGATGAATTATCAGTAATCATTTCAACATGACACAGACACATTGGATTAACCTTCAGCAGCGTTTTTATGCGTTTTAATGCCCTTGAACACAGCTTTTGATCAGAAAACAGCAACTGTAAAATGTGTTTGCCGTTTTGGCCAAGTTGTGTGTTGTCTGGTTTCGCCTTCGCTGCCGCGAGTTTTGGTCGCACAGTGATGATACCTATACCATTGGAATATGTGGAATCTCAGCTTTCATGTGATATATTGTATGTGCAGAATCAATTAAGTATAACATATTTCTACCGTGAGTTATGTGCTAAGTGTGTTAGCACTCTTTCGCTTAGTGCTAATTCAGAGGCTTGGCGTTAGAGTTGTGTTTTGTTTCGGTAAAAATTGTTCATATCGTCAGTTATTTGAGTTTATTACCGTTAAGTGGGTATGACACATTCATAGTTTGTTAAATGTTAAGAAGCCCTCAGATGCTGATTCTTGCAAGATGTTGCGTTTAGCCCCTGGTACCGGGGCATGGGGCTTAACAGGTAAATAGGCGCTTTCAAACCGGAGTATTTAGTTCATGAGAACTTTTCCCCCCGAGCAGGTACTTCCCTGGGGAGAAAAAAGTTCCAATTTCTGATTGGCTGGGCGAATTGCAAACCGCGCCCCGTAAAACTCTGAAAAGTTTTGTGAAGCCGCCATTGTATTGGCATTAGCATTATTAGCATTAGCATTAGCCCAACGGAGAGAGACTAACTTATGGCAACACAAAAAAAAACATGGGAGCGGTGGAGACGAGGAGGTATTGGAGTTCTGTCGATTTACTCGGAAGGCTTCAGCTTCTACCAGTGTTTCCACCAGACCAGGGCTGAGAGGGCGTCCACCCCTGTGTTTATGCTGAAACAGTTGAGGCGAGAAAACACTAGACAAAAGTAAATTCTGGATCACGACTTTTCCTTATAACACGTAAGATTTATTTATAGGAAGGTCGTCATTCGTAACTCACTTAAGACTGGCCGGAACCGAACATAGTCGTCTCGAAGATATATTTCTTTTCGTGACCCCTTGGTCGTAGAGAAAAGTAGGGCCCTAAAGAAACTCTTTCGGGGTCGCTAACAGAGGACATTTCCGTGAATGGATAATACGTTTACGGTGAACAAACTACAGAAAATATGGCTATTTATAATCCCGACAGTTTGCTAAATGTTTAAAAATTAGTCTAATTAGTGTCGAATTTTATTTTTAATTAGTACTAATTTGTGTGGTAAGTTGAATACAGGTTTTTATACCCGGTAAGAAATACATATTCGCACCAGACACCTTACCTTTTCTTTTCTTTTTTCGGCCGCCATATAGGAAAGTGTATGGAGTCAACAGAATAATTTTTACAGACAACAGGTTACTTTTCTGGGATTAGTGACGTAGTTTGGCACCCCGAGGAAATGCGTTATGTGGGACACTAGGATAGTTGGCCCCGTCAGGAGTCGCTTTCAGTGCATAAGGAACTAAGGAAACTAATCGTCTTTCTATTAGTAGTTCCTACAAGTAACTCTCGTGCTAGTGGACGGCTATTGCACTGTTTTAAAAAGTTCCAAGATCAAGGGTAGCCATAGGAGGTCTGTTCAACCGATGGAGGGGGTCAGGATGGACAGCACTTAAGAGGCCGGCGTCGAACGGCCTGAAATAAAATGAGAATGAAATTGTGTTAAAAGTAAAGAGCGCCACCGGCGGTTGAAAAGACCATATCCACACGGGTGGGGGCGGTATGGGACCGCGGCCGGACCAGCCCCACAACCGCCCGCGCCCGGTAAAGAGTGTACGCAAATTTACGCGAATTTAATTGCGTTAAGGTAAGTTTTTATTGAATGAGGGAATGAGGCGGATCAATACGGATATTAACACTTGTCGTAAAAGTTTTTAAATATACATAAATCAGCCACATTCGCTCTGGAGTTTTCACAGTTCTTTTATTTTGCGAAAGAAGGGAGGAAATGGGGTGTAGGAAATGTTTCGCCCCCATTTTTGTTCTGACGGTTCTAAACGGACTCCAGTACGGTTGTAATGTTTTAGACCCGCGCCGAAATGGAACTGGGAGGCCTTTGCAGGGCGGGTCCTCGCTGACAAACAGCCCCGCTTTTCCGACGGGGTCCCGGAGCTAGTTAACTGTTCTGTCCGGGGTGAATTACGCGCCGTACATGAGCGGCAGCCGGTGCTTTCATACATGAATTGTTTTTGGATGAGTAAATTAACATAAAAACCTGTTGTAATAAGTAGAATATAGTATGGGTGAAACTCGGAAACTCGAGGATGGTCGTTTTTTGGTGTAGTAAATCATAATCAGCTAAAATTCAATTGTCTAGTAAGACTACGGTCTATTTTGAACCGGGTTTTTAAAACGGACCGCAACTGTTGTAGCCCTTATAGACCCTTGTTTAGCGGGGTCCACGGATTTCTTTCTTGGCTTGTAAATGGTTTTTATGTGTTTTGTAGGAGAAGGGGACATAATAGGGATGCCTGGCGTATGATGGTGGAGGGATTTGGCAAGGACGTTGGGGGGGGGCCGGAGTTCCGTAAAAACTCCACGTCGTACTTGTGATTCTTATTTCTTTACTTGCGCGTGAGTTATGGTGTTATGTTATCCAAACTTGGGCATTTAAACCCGTCTGACGTGGCGTGCATTAGGCAAACAGAGAAGCTTGGGCGGGGTGAGTAACCTTGGTGGGTTAAGGAACAGTTGGGGTTGGGTAAATGGTCCGGGTTACGTTGGGTTTGGGCGGGAGTAACCTGCGACGCGAATTGAGGGTGCTTCCCATATTGGGAGGTCGTCGGCAATCGAGTCAAGACTCCTCTGTGTCCGGAAGAGGAACGTGGCTCGAGTGCGACGGTGGACCCTATGCGCGCTGTCCGCCCATGCGGTCGTGCGAGTTCACGCGCGGTGGCGCGAGCCGAAGAAATCGGCGAAAGCGGTCGACTGGCAGCATCAAGGGTCGTGAATCAAGGTCGTTGAATTCACAAGGGGGCACTTAATTCTCGTCTAGGCCAAGGTGGCCTTTCAGGGAAACTTCCGTTTGCTGTCGTTTAATTCGGCGGTGGCGACTGGCGGTGAGGAGATAAAGAAGGAAAGCGAAACCAAGTGACAGTCGGCTTGTGATGGAGCGCATATGACGGTCGGGGCGTCAGGCCGCCCTCCAGGGGGCTAACCCCTTAGCCGAAGTCATCTTTCGTCCCGAAAAAACAAAAGGTGTTCCCGCGCAGACCGCCGTCACGTGGCGGGGATTTAAGGTGTATAATTAGCCCTCTTTAGGCTCAAAAATTAGGCGACTTTATTGTTTTTTTGCTTTGTTCTGTAGGAGACAACCTTCGCCCGGTTCCTCAGCTACCCTGAAGAAAAAGCCCTTATAACTTCTAGCCCAAGTGGGTGTTAACGCCACGGACGGAACGATGTGTGCGGTGTTGTTCCCTTGTACGCGGCTAACCTTGGGCTACCTGGCCGAACTGGTGGCGCTTGTGCGCGGCGAGGGCTCGGCGCTCGCTGGGCCTGGGGAGCGAAGTCGCGCTGCTTTTGACCTCCGACGGGCGACCATTGTTGACCACGCATTGTACTTCTGGCGGCAGAACCCTCCGGCTTGGGTGCGACCCCGAGGAAATTCTCTCCGGGCTCGGGTTTACCTATGGCCGAGCCTGATTGCATTTTTCTGTTGCATAGATATTCGCCGTGCCGAGTTCAAGGTTTTTAAGGGGTTTAAAGGTGGGGGCGAGGAGC